>NC_142151.1:27598484-27750000 GCF_024610735.1 Ursus americanus | reverse complement strand
TCCGTTGTTACTCATTCATAAGACTATTATTAATTATCACTAGTATTACTTGTTTTGTTTATGAAATGAAATAAGGACACTAATGCTTAAGAACAGAAGTGTTGTTTCAATGATCTCTGGGGATTATCTTGAGGCTGCGATTAAGGATAATGTTTTTCTCTTTATTAAAGAAATAAAACAAAGGGTTGGTAACTTCAGAGGAAATGCATAGAATTTATTTAATTTCAGCGAGGAGAAGGAAAACAAAACAAAACAAAACAAAACAAAACAAAACAAAACAAAACCAGGCTTTCAAAGGACTGGTTTGCCTCAAGTGTATTTGCTATTTTAAAATGTAACTTGGCATATACAAATTAGACCTTGGTTCCCAATAGATTTTGAATCTTATACGAAAAGTCATAGAATGAAGAACAATACAGGGACTTTTAGCCTGTGACAGTGTTGCCAATTCAGAGAATAGAAAATAGTCCATAGCAGTTTCCTTTTTTTTTTTTTTTAAAGATTTTATTTATTTTTTAACAGAGGGACAGCCAGCGAGGGAGGGAACACAAGCAGGGGGAGTGGGAGAGGAAGAAGCAGGCTCCCAGTGGAGCAGGGAGCCGATGCGGGGCTCGATCCCAGGACCCTGCGATCATGACCTGAGCCGAAGGCAGACGCTTAAGGACTGAGCCACCCAGGCGCCCCCCATAGCAGTTTCCTTGACCTGTGAAGCCTAGTGTAAGTCAGCACACTGAGATGGACACTCACCTAAGAATTAGTGATGCCAGTTCTCCAGACCTGCCTTTCTTCCATACCGTTGCTTACTTTCCCCACCCAGACTGTCTTCCTTATTCCCAGCTGCATGAGTTGGGAATAGCTCATAGACAACTCATTATCAACCTCTTCCCTGAAGCCTTCCATGAACACCTTACTCAGAAGTTCTCTCTCCATTCCTTGAACTTCTAGAGAATATATGGTATTTGATGATCACATAATCTGTATCAGGCATTGATAAAGTATTTATTTATGTACTTAACTCCTCTATTTGTAAACTCTTGGAGGGAAGGAAATTTGATTTCTAGTTCACTGTATTTCTCATCATAATTTACAAAAAGATGTTCAAAGAGGGGATGTTAATACCTAGCTTATGAATAAATGACTACATATTGAATGCTTTTTGCCTCCAATATTTTTCCAACTTGTCACTGATGCCCACAATTTAATCATTAGTGATACATTTCACTGTCTTAAGCACTGTAGACTTTTCCATAAAGGCAAATAGTGCAACATTAGTCAGTCAGTTGTCACTTAGTATGAATATATACACATATATAATATATATTTTCTGCGACATTATGAGAAGATGAAGCTTTTGGGTAATGGGAAGGGGAGGGCTCCTGAGGTAGGAGGTAGGAAAGAGGTAAGAGGTAGGAAAAGGGAGGCAGAAACTTTGCAGATGAGCCAGGGGCAGATCTATGGCTGTGTTCTCTCTAAGCCCTGCTAGGTACGGATTTTCTCATTAAGGACCTCTTCTAAGAAAACATTTTTTTTTTTAAATAGTTTTTTGTTCTCAAACCTAATTCTAACATGGAATTACACAAATCTAAGGCCTTCCTGGAACTTGGTAAGTATTGGCAAGTTTGATTCCTCCAAACCTTTTCAAATTGGCCGGCTTGTTTATTCGGAAGCAGCTAGACCCAGGATTTGTCTTCACCACATTAAAACATTTGTCATCCTTCCGTCAATCTGTGGCAGGACACAGTTGTTATGGCTGTCTTGCCAATTAAGCACATTTAAGGCTCTCTAATTGAAGCTTCAAATAGTGGCATCTGTTCTTCATCATTTTAATCTGTGGTCATTTTCTGGAAAGGCCAAAGATGGCCAGTTCATCCTTAGTCTGGAAATCAATATGCCTCTAACCTCATGTGGCCCAGATTTTATGAATAACATCCATGGTTTCATTCAGAAATGTTCCACCTTGCTTTGATTCTTGGAAAAAGAGAGATCATTCCACACTCTGCTTTCCAGATGGTTCTGTCTTTAGCTGGCATTTAGCAATGAGCCAGAAGCCTGCTTATTAGAATAGACTAGTCCTGGGTAGTATACTAGTGCTATGTCCGGGATTGTATCTTTCTCATCAGATGCTGCTGGGAATGGCTCTGTGCTCAAACGGAGATTCTGACAGGTTGAGCAATGACAGGCATCTCTGGGGTTGCAAAGCCCTGAAAGATTTGCCATTAAAAGAGAGATTTCAGTGATAAGTTAATCAAACCTTTCCGATGCTGGCTTACGTCCAGGTTAGACACATGGGGTGCTGCTGCCCTTCACTGATTCTGGGATCAGCATCACATTCCTTATCGCCTTTCCATCCATCTATCTATTCTACTCTTCAGCCATCAGTTCATCTGGGTTTTGGATACATTTCCAAGTAAATAGCATATATTTGTATACTTCTCCCTAAATACTTTAGCACACTTATTTTTAGAGTTCTAGATTTGTTTACGGTATTTTTTTCTTCCATGACATCCTTTATAAGCAACCAAATTTTCAAGTTTTAAGTGAACATTTGAATCTGGACAAATGAATATGTCTATCTAACCCAAACATCTGTCAAGACTCAGAATATTATACTTATCCCAGAACCTTCTCTCATGTCCCCTACCAGCTAATTCCTACCTCTGTTCCATGTACAACCTCTGCTCTGATTTTTTTCTATAATAGATTCATTTTGGCTATTTTAGGATTTCGTAAGAATGGGATTATGCAGTATGTATTCTTGTGTAGGGTTTCTTTTATTCGGAATGATTTTTTTTTAAAAGATTTTATTTATTTATTTGACAGAGATAGAGACAGCCAGCGAGAGAGGGAACACAAGCAGGGGGAGTGGGAGAGGAAGAAGCAGGCTCATAGTGGAGGAGCCTGATGTGGGGCTCGATCCCATAACGCCGGGATCACGCCCTGAGCCGAAGGCAGACTCTTAACCGCTGTGCCACCCAGGCGCCCCCGGAATGATGTTTTTGAGATTCATCTTGTATCAATAGTTCTTTCCTTTTTTAAATTTTTGTGTAACATTCCATTGTTTAAATAAATCACATTTTGTTGATTTAATCTTCTGTCGATGAACACCCAAACCATTCCCACTTTCTGGCCACTATGAATAGAGCTCTTATAAACAGTCTTATCCAAGTCTTTCTATAGATTAGTCTTTGATATCTCTGGTAAAACCTATAAGTAGAATCATGGGGCCACAGGAAGCTATGTCTTTAGTTCTATAATAAACTTCCAGACCTCCTTTTCCCTCGAAAGTGATTGTGCAACAATGAAAGAATATGAGAAAATTCTAGTTTCTCTGTGTCTTCACCAACACTTGGTATCATTTTTTTTTTAATTTGCCTTTGGTGGTGGCTCTATTTCATTGTGACTTGAATTTACATTTCTTTCTTGGCTAACACTGTCAAGTGTGTTTAAAATTTACTTCTTGGTTATTCATATACATTACTTTGTTAAGTGTTCAAATTTTTTGTCGATTAAGAAATTTTACTGTTTTCCTTTTTTTATAAAATTCTTTATATACTCTAAATGCCAGCCTTGTGAGTAGTTTTTCTAGAATAGCCTACTCATTTTTGTTTTTTTGTTTTTTTTTTTTAAAGATTTTATTTATTTATTTGACAGAGATAGAGACAGCCAGCGAGAGAGGGAACACAAGCAGGGGGAGTGGGAGAGGAAGAAGCAGGCTCCTAGCAGAGGAGCCTAATGGTGGGGCTCGATCCCATAACGCCAGGACCACGCCCTGAGCCGAAGGCAGACGCTTAACCGCTGTGCCACCCAGGCGCCCCTAGCCTACTCATTTTTGTAATGGCACCTTTTGTTTTGCGTACGTTTTTCATTTTGGTAAAATCTAAATTGTCTTACATTATTGGGTCACTGCTTCTGGCGTTCTTCCCGAGAAACCATCGCTTACACCAAACTAATAACTAATATGTTCTCCTATTTTTTCCTTTAAATTCTAATTAATTTTTGAGTGTGGTATAAGAAAGCAGTCAAGATTTTTTTTTTCCATATGGATATTCAGTTATTCAAGAACTATGTGTTAAAAAGCCGTTCTTTCCCCCCTTGGATTGCCTTGGCACCTTTGTGGAAAATCAAATGTCTGTGTAAGTGTGGGTTTATTTTGGAGCATTCTATTTTATCCCATTCATCTATTTCTCTCTGGTTTGGCCAATACCATACTGTTTTTATTACTGCACTTTTGCAGTAAGACCTGAAATCAGATAGTATAAATCCTACAAATTTATACTTTTTCAGGCTTTGAATTGTCTAGGTTCTTTGCAGTTCTGTCCATGTTTCATAACCAGCATTTGAGTTTCTACAAAAAAAGCCTGCTAGATTTGTGACCTGGATTGTGTTGAATCTACAGATTAATTTGATGAGAATTATCTTTATAATAATGAGTATTCTAATCTATGAACATGGTATATATCTCCATTGATTTGCATCTTCTTTATATTTTCTTAGCAATATTGTGTTCTTTTCCATGACAACATTCTGCCTATCTTTTGTTTAATTTATTCCTAAATGCTTTATGTTACTTGAAGCTACTATAAATGGAATATAAATTTAATTTTTAATCATTTCTCTTGGTATCTAAAAATCAAATTGGTTTACTTATATTTTAACCTTGTATTCTATGACCATTTAAATTTACTTATTAGTTCCATACATTGTTTTGTAAGTTCCTTAGGATTTTCTATGTACCCAATGATGTCATCTGAAAATAGCATCGGTTTTGCCTCTTCCTTTCCAATCTATATTCCTGCCTTCTTTTCCTTCTGTTATCACAGTTTTGGAATCACATTATCATACTTAATGAGTAGTGATGAGATTGGACATCCTGATTTTAGGGGGAAAATTAATTTTGCCATTATGTATAATATTGTACATATTTATGCTGTATATATCTACACACACACACACACACACACAGATATACATATATAAATGGGATAGTCCCCTAAACGTGATTTAGACTATTAAGGATACACTTCCTAGAGAGGGGCTGCTATTAAAGCTATGTGGAAGAAACTGAAAACAGAGGTTTGTTTTGGAGAGAGAAAAAGAACAGCTCTCACAATATATACCACAAAAAATATTATTACAATCATCCCTTTGAGAGAAGGGGACAAAGGAAGTTTAAGAGGTTAAGTAGCTTGCCCAAGGTGCACAGAGAGCAAGTAGAAGACCCAGAATTAGGGCACAAAAAAACAGCATTCCTCTAGATGTCAAGAAACTTGTTATAACTTAGTTATATCATGAAATAACTATGGGCCCTATAGCTATTCACTGAAACTCTCTGGAGCTCAGTTTCCCCTTTTTAAAATTAAGCTCTAAAACGAGCTCTGTGAATCACAAATTTTACAGTCAAAGACAGATTGCCATATCATGTTCCCCCAATTTTTATTGAATTGATTAATGAGCCATTTGTGACCTGAAATATCAGAAAGTGAATGGCAGTATCGATTGTATTGAAAAATAAAGCTACTAGAATATTGATTTTGTATAGGAAACTTGGAGCAAAAAGAGCTAGCTTGAAAGCTGAGCTTACCTAGTATTCTGTTTTCATTTCCTTTTTAAAAGATCTTGTGATTTGCATAGTTTTAAACTTTCTACTATTTTACAATGCAATGACTATAAAGAATTAAGGCATCATGATTTAAAATTATGGAGGAGTGAGGTGCCCCTTCTCAGTGGGGTGCTCAGTCAGTTAAGCCTCCAACTCTTGATTTTGGCTCAGGTCACAGTCTCAGGGTCCTGAGATAAAGCCCCATGGTGGGCTGCGTGCTCAGCGTGGTGTCTGCTTGAGATTCTCTCCCTTTCCGCCTCTGCTCCTCCCCTTGCTTGCTCGCTCCCTCTCTCTCAAATAAACAAATAAATAAAATCTTAAAATTATGGAGGAGATATTATGGTAATGGAAAGAATATAAGCATATCTGAGTTCTGCGTCTGACCAGAGGAGTAAGGACAAATCACTTAACCTCTCGGCTCTCAGATTCTTCATCAGGAGAGGAGCAAGAGAGTCTGGGGAAGATAAAGACTTCTCTCTTAAAGCTATGTGAAACTTATGAGATAATATAAGTAAAACTAATAGCAAAATATTTGTACCAGGAGGTATTCAATAATTAGTTGTCTGTTTCCCAATTTTGCTTATGAATGATGTTTATAAATGTGCTTCCTAATACAGTGAGGTATTTCGGAGCTGGTCTGGACAACCTAGAATGTGCACCTTTGGTTACTTAAGATTTTAGTAAAAACTGAGACACTTTTCTCCGTGCCAAAAAGTAATCTATAGATAGGAGGATTAAGTGAGGGAGCCCTAGCAACTGGAATTGCACGCTCACGCTTCTGTGTAATATGCTCACTCCCACCTTCTCCTGATCCCAACCCTGAGATAAATGTATTTAAAGACAAATCCTCAAAAAAAGTACTCAGTGGATTCTGATGTTGGCCTTTCATTGGTAGGAGTACTTTTGGCTGTGAGTAACAGAAAATCCAGCTAACCATGGTTTGAACAAAAAGAGCATGTCTTTCTCACGTAACAAGAAATATGTGGCCGCTGGTGTTGGTTCAGCAGTTCAAAGACATCCGACTTGGTGTTTCTGAAGTTCTCCTAGCTTTATCTTCATTTTTAACAGGACTGCTGCCCCTGTTCCAGGCACTGCTGCGTTCATGTTTAAGTCTTGAAGAGGTTTGCCTGCTGTCCTTGTGCCCTTTATCAATGAGACACAAGTTTCCCAGATGTTCCCCAGCAGACTTCCGCTGTAGTCTCTTTGGCCGGAAGGAAGTAACACGGCCATCTGTAGCTATAAGGGAGGCTGGATAAATCAGGTTATGTGCTCTAGCTTCTGTGAAAGGGGCAAAGTTAGTTCATAATGGATATGAGCTAACCAAACAGCAGTAAATGCTCTAGTCTCCCCTACCAGGTACTTCAGAATTTCTTCCTTAATTGGATTTTTCGTCTTCTGCGCAGTCAGAAACTTACTCCCAGGAGGATTTACATAGAGAGAAATAAATTCTACCTGAAAGGTTAAGATCTCGGTAATAGATCAGATCTTAACCCTACATGTAACAATTGATTTTAGGAGTCTGGGAAGGCTAGTTAATACCTTCCCAAATTCTTCTTCATCCACTAATTTATGTTTCAATTTCCTGTTTCATCCTTAATAGCCCTTTCATTCTAGTTAACAAATACAGAGCATCTCTGAGGTGAGAGTGGAAGATGCTTACCAGTGTTTTGCAATTACCTATGTAGTGAGGAACTGCAGGCAGACTTCTAAGAGGATTAAGGAAAGCATTAAGGCACTGAAGGCAGTAGAGTGTGGGAACCAAAGACAGATTTCAGCCCCTCAACAATTTGGTCCAGAACTAATCCTTTTATGTAACTCATCAAAATATTTCATATATTATCTATTCCTCCAGTAGCCAATAGCTGAATTAGCTTCTTTGCTTTTTTTTTTCCCAAAAGGGTAAATACCAACCGATACACATTTGACCTTATCTCCTATGACTTTCCTATAGAAACCAAAGCGACATTCTTGACTAATTTCACGATATACTGTGCACTTTCCTGCTTCTACGCCATTGCCCAGAGTACATCCCACCCACAACGCCCTCACTCATTTTGCTCATTGGTCAGTGTCATTTAAAAATACTCCCTTGTCTGCTCATCCCTCCTAGCACACATCATTTGGAGTTTCTCTTTGTGGCACCAACCATATGCTAGCTGGTGTGGTGTATGGTGGATACAGGGTTCAGCCATATTAAGTCGTAAGACCCTTTTTCTCAGAGATTGACATCTAGTCATCTCTGCACTACCTCCCATCACTCCTCTCACATTGCAGGCATTTCATTTTTAACTGTTTGATTTTTACTCGATTTCCCTCTACTTGGGGATAAATGTGCAATAAATTGTGGAATAAATGATACATGGAATAATGCTGTGCCTTGAGAAATCATCGACCTGAACGAATCGAAAACTTCCTAAATCCCCTGCAGCGCCATCACCAAGTGGTACATGTGTGTTTTTCTGGTGAACGGCTCACTTCTGACATTTTATGTTTGAGTTGTGGCTGCTGTTATATTTTAGAGATGTCGTTGAAAATAATCAATGAGGACCGTATTCTCTGGACTAGAGAATAAACAAGAATTCTGAGCCTTTGGCACTAAAATATGGCAGCCACTAATTTCTTTAGTTCTCAGAGAACTCAGTTGCTAATTTGGTAACTTGCTATGATGGGTGCTTTTTGGCTTCATTGTAGTGGTTCTTCCGTTTGGTGATGGTCGGTAGTTAAACTGGATCCTTCTTCTTCACCAAGAAAGCAGATGACTTGATAAGACTGTAGAGTTTCTATATAATATTAATAACATGCCATTTTTTCCCCTTGTAGCTCATTTGCTCCAAGGAAGAAGACTCAGAATGTTGCCTGTCCTTCACTGAAAATTAACTCAAAACAGAGTCACACTAAATGAAACAGACACTCTGTCAAAAGAGGAGAGAGAACCATCGAGCAGGGCACTACTGGTGGTTTTTGATTCCAAGGGTAGCTCAAGGACATATCACTCCTGGGTCCTGCTGTCTAAAGACGTTGCTCATACGATACATTGAGACGGTCTTATCAAATCGTTACGAACATGAACACAACATTAATGTTTTAATTTAATATTAATTTTTAAAAAATAATACAAATACATGGTCATTTCAATTTTCCTTCACTTAGGACATGCCTATCCTGATACTTCAACGATTTCAAACAACAGGCTTTGTATTTTAAAAAAATAGATTCCTTTTTATTATGTCTCCGATGCAGTTTTTTTTACCCACAGAACCTAGGAATTCCATGATTCTCAGGAGCAGAAACAGTGCTAGGCCAGGAATAATATAAGTGTTAAACATTCTACCAAAACCCCAAATTTTTCTTGAATTAAAGGATGCCAGATCTAACTAAAGGAGAATTTCCATCAGAGGTGTTAGGGCTGCTATTTACCCCTCTGGTACTGTCAGTACTCTTGAGACTATGTGTGAAAGCCCAAGGAGAACCCTGGCAAAAGTCAAATCAAGGGGGAGACAGTTTAGATCACTCCAAGAATTCAAAATGAAACTGAACGCTGCCCTCCCCACCTCCCCCCACAAATGAGGGTCTGCCAATTACAAAATTTCCATCCAATCTTTTTTCAAAATCCTAGCCTATAAATTTTGTCTTCCCTTTCTTCTTGTTCAGGCTTCAGATCTGTGATGCTGTCTTTATTTCATGAAATCGAGATTCCTTACCTTCTGAAGACCGCTTTACTGATTTGAGAATGATCCTTCTTTTGCCAGGGTGTCAACAAATTGTCCAAGACTGTGTTCCTGAAATAGCTGAAATCATTTTCAGGCCAAACTCCATAGACATTACATTTTATTATCCTAGAAAGAACCACAAGACATTAGTCACTGCTAGCAGCATTCCTATGCTATGAAAGACTTTTATAACTTCTGTTACTATATTTATGAAAGTGCCCCAGTTTTCTCAACGTTATTAAGAACAACAAGTCATCTCGCTCCTATGCTATCATCCATTCTGTGCCACAAAGACTCTGATAAGCTTAGTGGACATTTCCGAAGTGCCCCGTTCTGAGTCATCTGAGGCTTCGTGCCTTCTTTACCTCGGGTTTGCGGTCAGTAGCCAGGACAAAATGTTTCAGTTCTTCAAACTCAGAGGCATAGGAGTCTGGGAGTCCACCAGCAAGGTCCCTTGGCTCAGTCTTCTTGAAGTGATCATTCCTGTGAACAATCTCCTTCTGCTTCATCGTGGCGTTCCTGGAAGGTTCTCAGCAAGAAGCCTGTAGTAAAAAGAGAGTACACCACCCCACAAACCTAAACTGAAGTCCCTGTACTCGTATACGCACCCTTATACTCTACCTTCTCACACTTGCATTTATGCTGTGAGCATTTTTAATATCCTTAAGTATTTTTAAAATATGAGTTGAATGGTGTGTAGGATTTTACAATATGACTCCACAACAATGTGTGTGCCAATTTATTTAAATCTTGACATTTAGATTTCTTACAGTTTTTTTTTTTCATTTTTACACACAGAGTATACTAAGTATCTTATTCTTAGTAAGTGGTAGAGGTTTGTTTATTTTTGACCTTACCGTGGGTTTGTATATCAGAGGGCTAGCACCGGTTCTTATTGGTTCCAGGAGAGCTGCGAGGCGTTGACCCTCCGAGCTGGCTCGTAGGGAAAGGCAAGAGGCCCTCTGGGCAGCAGGACAGGCCTGAGCACTTCTGGCTTCGTGGAGACAGTTGGGAGGATAGTAGGCACTCCTCATTGTGAACCCGGAGGTAGAGACTGCCCTGAATCTGCTCTGTTGTAAAGTAGCATGGGATGCCTGGGTGGCTCAGTCAGTTAAGTGTCTGCCCTCGGCTCAGGTTATGAGCCCGGGGTCGTGGGATCGAGTCCTGCATCAGGTTCCCTGCTCAGTGGGGAGCCCGCTTCTCCCTCTCCCCCTGCCTCTCTCTCTCTGTCAAATAAATAAATAAAATCTTAAAAAAAAAAATAAAGTGGCTTAAAACCTTGGATCGTACAACTGGCTGTAATTGTGACCTGGGAAATGAAAGCCAGTTTAGACAGTTGGTCTGCGCTTTGGGCCCTGCCCTGGGCAGAGTGGTTTTTCCGCCATTTTGCTGGGCGAGGCTACCCCACCTCTTTCCCCGGGACTTAGTCCTCTGAAGCTTCTGCTTACTTAGATGGTTAGTTAGTACGACACATGAATTCTCCTTTATGTGCCATCTCCCTCTTTATATAGCTGGCACCCCGGACCACTGCACCCAGCCTGCCTATGATTTCAGGCCTCATTGTGGTGGGAGTTCAGTACAACCTTCAAGTCACCTTGCACTGACAGCATCCTATTTCCAGGTGCACCATGTGTCCTTTCACTTTCTGTCCCAGGGCTTTCTCCCACTCTGCAGGGGCATGCACCAGCTCAGTCCAGAAATTCAGGGTAGTTAGTATTCGTCATTAAAGGTGGGCGGAGAGCTGGTATGTAAGGACCACGACCACCTATTCTTTGTACTAGTAAGTGACAATTCTAGGAAATACCTTGCATGCTTCTCTTGACGTCCTCATTACCCACGGTGGAGACTTTGCTAATGCTTCTCCTTCCTTGTCTCATTCTCCTCCTACCTCACTCCTGTGGCCTAGGTTCATGTCCCAAATAAACTATCCTCGCCCAAGTCCTTGTCTCAGCCAAGGCTTTCAGGAAGCCCAAACCAAGGCAATTGGTGCAAAAGTGGTCCTTAAAAGCCAATGATCAGAATTGGGTGATAGAGCTGGCTCCCTCGCCAGTCAGGAACAGTAAAGATGGCGTTGTCAGTGGTAAGTGCACAGGGAACCTCTAGGATGGTCTTAACTGCTGGCCAGTGAGAGCATTACAATTACTAAGATGCTCGTCTGTGTTAAATTCGGAGGAGGCCATAGTGGAGGGCAGGGGTTGGCCTGCTATCAGCGGTGGGCTAAATCTGATCCATTGCCTAGTTTCGTACATAAAGTTTTATTGAAGCACAGCCATGCACATTCATTTATGCATTGTTTATGGCTGTTTTTGTGCGATGACAGCTGAGTTTAGTAGTTGCAACGGAGAACATATGGCCCACAGATCCTAAAATATTCACTCTCGGCCCCTTACAGAGGAAGTTGGCCAGCTCCTCATATATAGCATGGGGTAATCTCAGTCAGACTGGATTGCACACTTATTCCCAGAGTTGCCTGGAGAATGGTACTGTGCCCCTTGACTAAAGCCACAGAGTTTACTAACCGAGATGAATTATATTTTACAACCATGAATCTGGAAGTTGTTTGGGGACAGAATGCAATTACTTGTCAGCATAGTTTAGTAATAATAATTGGATTTACCAATTATGACTTTGCAGCCGGTTTCAGTAGGACCTGGGGGGTTTCAATGTGTGAGGCTGGTGACATGGCTGGAACGTGTTTACAAAAATAATTCACTGAAAAAGATGCCATGAACATAAATCAGTACTATGACTAAAAAGACTAAAAGACTAAAATTAGCGAATGACTAAAAAGATCCCCAGCTCGCTTTATATGGAGAAGTGGCTAAGACTGTTTTGGGGGGAGAAAGAATGAAGATGATGTCATGGATTGAATACTTGTGTCCCCCCAGATTCATATATTGAAACATTAACTCCCAGTGTGATTGTATTTGGCGGTGAGACCTTTAGGGGGTATTTAGGTTTAAAGGAGGTCTTGAGAGTAGGCCCTTCATCATGGGAGTAGTGTCCTTATAAGAAGAGGAGGAGAGACCAGAGCTTGCTCACACGCACTCTCTCTCTGCACTTGCACACACTGAGAAAAGGCTAGGTGAACACACAGGAAGAAGGTGGCCACCTACACGCCAGGAAAGTGTGCTCTCAGCTGACTCTGGATCTGCTTCACCTTGATCTTGGAATTTCCCATCTTCTGAACTGTGAGAAATAAAATTCTGTTGTTTAAGCTGCCCAGTGTGGTGTTTCGTTCTAGCAGCATGAGCAGACTGGTACAGATGAGGAGAGATGAAAATGAACTTTCTGTGCCTGAAATGGTGACTAAGTCATCCTTGGTTTGAAGTGGTAGAAACTTTGTGCTTTGTGACGGGGAAAACTTAATGGTACTTAGAGATGATAGATATGGAGCCTAGGGAAATAGAAAAATGAACAAAGAAGGATATGTAGATTGACAGCAAAGTGTGAATTTTATTAGTCACCTCATTGCGGCCAGAAGAGAGATTACCAAGATCATTTTTTTTCATGCTTGGCCCGCAAATGAAGCTCCAGTCAAGGGAATTTGAGCAGATAGAATTTTAGAGATGAAAGCTATTCTTGTTTGACCTCTAATTATAAAAAGCATGATAAATATGGGAATGCTGTAGACCAAGAGAACATAGAAACTAGAGGATATACAGTCAAGCAATTGAGCCACTTCATTGATGGATATAGGTGGTTCCCTGGTGAGCCATTGTTAAGACTGTTACTTAGAATTCATACACATCATCATATCCACAAGGAAGAGTGGAGCTACCCACCCAACCTGGCTAAACTTGGCCACATAGTAGCAAATGTCTTACTACATGATTTACTCCATAGCCAATGAGAGATTCCCTGGTCTTTACCTTTCAAATCCCATCCCATGTAAATGAGAATGGGTGAGGGAGAAGTCACTAAGACTACAATTACTTCCAGCAATATGGGTATGCTATAGACTTACTTGGAGGTAGGGACATTTGATTTAAAATAAATGATAGTTGGAAGGTAAAATAATTGCAGCCACTAAATTCTGGAGTATTTAGTTATGCAGCAATATGGGGCAATTAGATTAACTAATACAATATCCCATGGTGGATTACAATGTGGGGTCTTTGGTAAGTTCCGTTAAGAAACTCAGAGTTTATACCTGTGGGGCTGTGAAGGAAGGCTATATTTTCTCTGGTAGGGAACTCCCATCATTTGAAAAGCAGGTCCTGGTGTCATACCAGACCCTAGGAAAGACTGAGTGTCAGGTCATGGAGCACAAGTTGCCCATCATGAGCTGGCTAGTATCAAACCCAGGAAGTAACAAGATTGTATGGCCATAGAAGCAATGCATTGTACATATCTAAGATTGGGCCTAGGCAGGTCCAGAATGCACAAATAAATTCTTTGAATTGGTATCCCAGATTCCCATACACCTACATTTATTGAACCAATGCTTCTTCCTCAACTCACGACACGCCTCATGGAAGACTTCCTAAGGCCAATTGACAAAACAGAGAGACACTGGGGACTAGTTACCAGATAGGTTTATACAAATATTCTAGTTGCAATTTGAATTCTGCGTAACTGAAGCCTCACTCAGTAATGTCCTGAAAGACAGTGGTGGGGACATCCATCCTATGGGTAAATCTTTGAGAGGTGCCCTTGACATTTCCTTTGTGTGGTTATAGAAGTAGCTCATGGTAAGGATGCAAGAAGAATGCTGGCTGGTGGCAAGTGGATTGGAAGGAGCAAGATCCAGGACAATGAAGTCTGGGGAAGCAGCATGTGGATAGATTTTTTTGGTGAATGGGCACAAAGTCTGAGAACTTTGTATTAACATTAATGCCCATAGAGAGCATCTACCACAGAGAAGACAATTAAAAGTCAGGCAGACTAATTTAGTGCATGTCAGCCAGTCTCTATCCTCAGGCATCCCATCTTTTGCACAGAGGACCCATGAAGGTAGCTATGGTGGCGGTGATGGAGGTTATGCCTGGGTCTAAAGCATGGGATCCCACTAAGCAAGACTGAGTTAGCTATTGCCATAGCTGAATATCCAATCTGCCAGCGAAGAGGCCAATACTAGGCTTTTAATATGGTACGATCAACTTTCTATTTGAAATAAGTTGATTATATCAGATCCCTTCTACTTTATTTTTTTTTAAGATTATTTATTTATTCAACAGAGATAGGGACAGCCAGCGAGAGAGGGAACACAAGCAGGGGGGGTGGGAGAGGAAGAAGCAGGCTCATAGCGGAGGAGCCTGATGTGGGGCTCGATCCCACAATGCTGGGATCACGCCCTGAGCCGAAGGCAGACGCTTAATCGCTGTGCCACCCAGGCGCCCCCCTTCTACTTTAAAAAAAGGCAGTGATTTATCCTCAACAAAATGATCTATTCTGGATTTGGGTTTTCCTTCTCTATTCATAGTGGCTTGGCCAGCACCCCCATATGAGAGCTTATAGAATAAGTTATCTGTAGAGATGATATCCCAGACATGTTGTTTTAGACCCAGTGACCTCTTTTATGGTAAAAGAGGTACAACACTGGGTGCATGGCAATGGACTATTTATCTAGCCATATATCTCACCATCCCAAAGCAAATGGCATATTAGAATGGTGGAATGCCCAGTTAAAAGCTCAGCTACGGCGTCAGCTTGGTGCTAACACCGGCCAAGTATTTATTGGGTTGGGACGCTCTCTTCTAGGATATAGTACGTGTGTTGAATCAGCAGTAAGTGTATGGGAGCTATATCTTCAGTAGGTAGACTAGGCAGGTCAAAGAACCAAGAAATGGGAGTAAGATTGGTCCCTCTCACTGTTGGATCCCACTGGTGGAACTTGTTTTACCTTTACAGCCTTAACTTCTGCTTCATCAGAGGCCCTAGTTCCCAGGGATAAAGGCTTTTACCAGAAGACAGAATGAGAATTCCATTGGTTCCACATGCCATCAGACCAGCAGGCAAAGAATGAAATGACTAAAAAGATGGCAGTGGCTAGCCTGATTTCTAGAGAGATCTAGGGTTGGTTGTTTCTACAAAAAGTAGATAGAGAGGAGGATATCTGGAACTCAAGGAACTCATCAGATGCCCCTTGTGCTCTTTTTATGCCCAGCATTAATAATGAACGGACAATTACAGCATTTACTTCCTGACAAGAGAAAGACAAGGGCTCAGATGTCCCAGGGCCGGTGATCTACATCACTTCTTCACGAACTATAGATAAGTTGGAGAGATGACAAAGGCAAGAAAAATCTAAAATAGATAGTGGAGGAGGGAGATAACGAGTATCAGTTATTGCCCTGGGGCCAGTTGCAACAACAAGGGCTTTGGTTTTTTTCACCTAATCCCCTTGTATTAAGTCTTTGCAGCTATAGTGGCTGGCCATCCCCTTGAAGCAGACCTTGTGACATACTGGATTAAACAGAGAGTGAGCAGATTGGAGGGATGCAAGAAGTGGATTGTATCAGACAACCTTTGCGCACAGTTTCATGTATTCTAAGCCTCATATTATACACAAGCCATTGTAGCTGCAAGCAGATCTGCTTAGATTTTGACAAGTTCCATCAAGTTGAAACTTGACAGTGACTCAGCTTGGACTTCATGATATGTGCTTCCTGCTTTTTCTCCATGGTTCCTCTGATGCGAGAGTATGGGATGTTTGTGGATATTCGCTCCACGCCCATGGTATGCAGTTAGAAACTGCAGGATAGTTAGGTTGTTGGGGCCGCACTTGACCAAGGTAATATAGGAGCTAATGGACAAACGCCTCTTCCTTTTGTCTCCTGAACACATAGCTCTGAGACATATTTCATAAACTTCTTTGGACAGTCCCTAAAATCAAGCAACAGTTGCTTGAAGCAATGGCCAGCTTTATAATACACGCTTCAATTGTTTTTTTCTCGTCCCCTGTTCGGTTCTTCTGTCCTTCACACCTGCTTCCTGCTTCACATTCACAAATTACCTGCATGCAAGGCTTTATCACAAAGTCAGCTTTAAGAGGGAAATATGTGCTAGAATTATTTATTGATATGCTCTTCTCCCTGTCGGACTATCAAATTCTTGAGGGCAGGGACCATCAGGTGCTCAGTGGATGTTTATTGAATGAATTGAATCAAGAAAAATACAGCATGCCTAAATATTTTCCAAGTATGGCCTTGGCATGATTTATTCTGATAACAGAGTAAAGTGTAAATGTCCAAGGAAATTGAATTTGTTTTAAAAAGGAAGATTACTTGTTAAAACAAAGTGGACTGACTTTACCATTGTCAATTGTCTAGAGTCTATAAGGCAGGGGCCGTTATGTAGATAGGTCAATAGAAGACAGAATATCTGGGGACTGGCTACCATGATATGACTTCACTTGGGATAATTAAACATGATAAAAATAATTAAAATTAAAAGAAAACATCTAGTTACTAGAGTTAAGTGGCTTTGTCACGCATGAAGGGAATAGCTACTTGAACATAAATACAACATTTACATTATTAACTGCCATTTATTGAGAATCAAGTATATGATAGGCACCTTTCTAAGTGTCTTCCATATATTCTGTCAGTTAATCCTTGCAATCTCATGCAGCAGAGACTTACAATTTTCATACACGGGGAAACTTAGTTATGGAAACATTAAGTCACTTGCCCAAGTTCACAGAGGAAAAATGAGTCAGGACATGAACTCAGACACTATTTTCTAGAACTTCTCTACCGCTGCAGCATAACTCAAAGATATGTGTGAGTGGTCCCTCCATTCTTTACATGAGCTCAAGTTCCTATCTAAAATGCTGAATTAGTATCTCTCTAAAATCAGAGCGCCTGGGTGGCTCAGTTGGTTAAGCAGCTGCCTTCAGCTCAGGTCATGATCTCAGGGTCCTGGGATCGAGCCCCACACCGGGCTCCCTGCTCATCGAGGAGCCTGCTTCTCCCTCTGCCTGCTGCTCCTCCTGCTTGTGTGCTCACTCTCACTCTCTCTGGCAAATAAATAAAGGAATCTTTAAAAAATATATCACTCTAAAATCTCTGACCCAAAATTCCTGACTCTATACCCCAGATCAAGAAAAAGCAATATTTACCACAAATTAAAAGGTAATAAGAGTGAACTTAGATATAGAATTCAGAAAAACCCCAGGGCTTTATTTTTTCAAAAATTTTTATGCTTTATTTTTTACTAGGATATCAAATATTAAACGTACGAATAAAGTAGTATGCAAAAAGGTCTGTACCTAGATTGCCCAAGTGTTTTTGTTGGCTCTACCACGTGAATATAATTTATAAGGAAAGATACAGTCTGGAACTTCACAGACTGGGCTTTTCATTCCAGTATAGCTATCAATACTTCAAACAATTTACTGAGATTTCTGTGCTTTAGTTTTCTCCGGTTGTCACGTGGTTACCTGCTCTCTAGTTAGCCACAGAGTTCTTACAAGGCTAAAGGGAATGTGGTTTGAGGAAGCTGAAAGTCCTATTTAAGTGTTGAGCACTATTAATCATTACTTTCCATCATTGACTTTATTATGCATTTGCTATATGACCCCACACTGTTCACTGTATAAGATCATCTTTCCTATAATCAAAATAGCCTTGAAACCAAAAAGTGTTATTATGATCCTTGGGGTTAATGCAATATTTTCAGAGATGGCACAGTGAAAAAAATGCTTAAACCTTTGAGAATGCATAAATGTTTTCTTTTCCTCTCTTTTAATATTAAAGGGGCCATTTAGTGTTCCGGACAAATGCTCATTTTGGGTGAGGTTCATAGCCTCATTGGTTCAGTTTCTCTTCCCTTGGAAACTTTGTGATGGTCTGTGTAACTAGAATCCTTAGAACACTCGTTCATGATGTACGAACAACGTCAAGTGTAGCTGCTGGTCAAATTCCTATTCGTCTTCCAACCCAATTTATCTGCCACAAGAATGGCCAGGCTTCTCTCAAACTGAAACGTGGGCAATTTCCATACACATGCTGCAGAATGATACTGTGCCTCTCTGTTCTATTCACACCAGGGAAGCTTGGGGAAAGGAAGAAATCACGCCAGTGGGGAGAGAAATAGAGGCTTATTAGAAATCAAATTAAAGCTAAAACATAAATGGACTGTAAACTCTGAAGTGCAGGGACTGGATCTTCTTTATTTCTTTTTTCCCAGGGTATAGAAAAGCGTACTGTAAGCATTTTAGCAAATGACTTTAAACGAAAGAGTAAACAGACATTTAGCCGAAGAATCTCCATTCCTTTCACTTGTTAAAGGGAATAATTGTGAGATGGAAGTTAGAAAATTGGGATTCAACTCTGGCTTCTTCCCCTTAAAATCTGTACATTTATTGAACTTCTTTTTTTTTTTTAAGATTTTATTTATTTATTTGAGAGAGAGAGAGTACAAGCAGGGTGAGCGGCAGGCAGAGGGAGAAGGGGCAGCCTGCCGACATGGGAATTGACCCCAGGACCATGGGAGACTCTTAACCGACTGAGCCACCCAGGCACGTCTATTTATTGAACTTCTTAAATATAAAACTTCTCATCTGTAAAATGGGGATAAAACTAGCCTCCATAGGAGTGACAGAGAAATCGATCTAAGATGCAAATCTAACCAAGACACTCTTACTTTAACCTGATCGTCTCCAGGATCAAGTCCACGTTCCTTAGCGAATCACAAAATGTCTCCATGCTCTGGCCTTTCCTTTCTCTTGGACAAATAAAGTCTTCAGGCTGCAAAGTGAAGTGACTGGGGAATCTAGAATCCATACAAGCCAGTTGAAAGAACAGTCATGAGTATGTAAGATAGAGTAGTTCTTAGAATATCAGGTCAGTGAGGGAGCTCCAGACATCCAGATACTATTTGCATGGTTACAAATAGTAGAAACCCTCCCGAAATAGATGGGAAGGGGACCAAGTACGAAAGCCCAAGGAAGGAAGCAGGTTGGCGTGTTCCAGGGAGGAGAAGCAACCAGCGAGAGATACAAAACAATGCTAGAGAATAAGACAAAGGTCAGCCCAAATCACATACACAAATCACAGATTGAATTTTGTGATAGTTGGCATAAGGTTGGAAGGCTTTTAAGCAGGTCAGACTAAATACAAGGTGAGAGGAAGTAATCGAGGTTTTGGCTTCACAATCATCTGAAAGGTGGGGACATTGACAACATGGGGAAGGTGGAGAGAAATGGATTTTACTGGTTGTGGGCATAAAGGGGAGGAAATCAAGAGTTTTATTTAGACATGTTAGAGACGGTTATTAGACATCACTGTCCATAGCTTTAGTCAATACTAAATCTTAGAGTCTGAATTTCAAGAGTGACATCCAGGCTGGAGAAAGCCCTTCTTTCCCTGTCAGTTAGGGAGTCTTTCCAATGTTTACTATGGAGGATTTCAAACGCTTCTCCCGAAGTCGTAGGTTTCCCAGGAAAAACCAAGGGGGGCAACTCAATAAATGGAGGGAAAATGCAAGGGGATGGAGCTCCTTTAACAGAGCAGCTCTTGTTTCTTTTCTTGTTCTTTGAATTTGCTCTCTACATATGGATTCTATGTAAGATTTCATTTAAAAAATGTCTGAAAGTTGCATCATAATTATAGCTAGCAGATACCTAGTGACTACTATGTGTCAGGCACTGTTCTAGTGTATGTATACACACACACACACACACACATACACACACACTTATTTCGTAATGCTGTTTCAAGGATTAAACAAGACATATGTATACACACACACACACAAATTATATATATTAAATATATTCACTAATTTAAATATCACAACAAACTTGTACACTAGACACCGACATCAACCCTATTTTATGATGAGGAACCAGGGGCAGAGAGCTTAAGTGACTTACCAAAAGTATCACAGCTAGGAAGCCAGGGAGTCGGAGTTTGGCCAGACCCCTCACCACTACCACCACAGAATCACATTGAAACTTTCTAACAGAGCACATAAAAATTTAACCTACTTTGCTGCCCCATAGCTTATAGAACTATCCCAAGCAGCCCATGCTCCAACAAGCCTGGACTGTGACCATTTCACCAAGTCATTCATACTCTTGAGTCTAAGTCTTTGTTTATCCACCCTTCAAAACCCAGCCAAATAGACATGTTTCTGTAAAGGCTTGCTTGGCCCCTCACCTCCTAAGGGCAGAGAGAATCACAAGCTCCTTTGAACTTTTAGAATGCTCTGTTCACAGTCCAGTTACATCAATTACATCAATGATTTTTGTGTGTGCCGGTCTGCCCTTTGCCTTTCCCATGCAGCGAATTTCTCACCCACACAGAGGTTGTGAAAGCCTTAAGGACAATCTGTCTTGTTTAACTGAGCTTTGTAAGGTTTCCTCACTTCTGAAACTAGTGGTCTAGAAAGAAATATAGACACAGAAGCAACTCTAACCCAATAAAAAACTGGAATTTCATAGATTCTTAAATCAGGCTACTTAGGTTCAAATCCTGACCCTGCCACTTGCTTCCCAAATGTAGGGAAGTTATTTATCCCCCCATTTGTCTCAGTTCGTGTGTTGGTAATATGCATGTAGTATTACCTATTTCATAATGCTGTTTCAAGGATTAAACAAGACATATTACTCACTTGAAACAATGACTGGCACATAGTATATATTTGATAAAGGCTTGTTATTATTATTACATTACTTTTATTATAAAAACATATTCCAATGTATCCCAGACAATTGTATTGTATATTTCTAGCACTAACCATGAATGGCATTTGCATATTTTTTACACAAATGACTCAATTGATGGATAGACCATATCCATTGAATTATTTAATAATGCAACACATAGTAATTGTGTATCTACAATATTCTATTGCTATGCTAGTTTCTGGGGTTGAACCTCATAGGTAAGGTTTCTGCCCTCTCAGGGATTCTAGTTTCACTAGGATGGGGCAAGGGTGGCACAAATTAAGAGGCAAAATAAGATGACTTCAGGGATGGATCCCTCCAGAGTGATGACTTTATTCAAAATGATGGCAGAACTTGGGGTGGAGAGAAAGACTTCAAAATGGCAACAAAAGTCTTTAGTCAATACGATAAAGCACATGGAATATGAGTAGATGACACCAAAAAAGGAGTATTGAAAGCAGATATAATAGACAGCTCCCTGGGTTTTAGACATTTGGGGAGTCTATGCAGGATCCTAGACACATCCAAAATTTTAAATATCCTTTTGGAAGGAATATGAGTAGGGTAGATAATGAAGCTGCACAATTCAGTTCACCAGTGGGCTATACTCCCAGAAATGGAGTCAAAGAAGACTCTTCATTATCAGCACCAGCAGGTTGGGTCCACTGGAGAGCCTCAGACTTCTCCTGCAGTTCATTTCTTCCCTGGCTGTGAAAAATTGGCACCTAAGGACAGAACACTGAGTGTAAGAAAACAGGAAACTCCTAATAAGAATTTATTCTTTTTGAAAAGCATTTTTAAGACTAGGATTTTTTATTTTTTAGGAAAAAAATGATTCAAACTCACTCCCACTACTCCGTGCCCCCCCTCCCTAATCAGAATCAAGGTGGAAGGAGATGCAAAAACAAATCAGTAAAAAGAGCTGGAAATTCTCCAGTCCCTTGATGTGTTCCAGCACAAACGTCACGGGGGATGTGGAAAACTCCACAAGGAAACATTTCATAGGACCATAGCGTTTTTGAGCTGGAAGGGACCCAGATCAAATGGACCAGTTCTTTGTTCTAAACAAGGATGCTCTGAAGAGGCCAACAGAATGTAAGATAGGCTGGAACGTTGCAGATTTGGAAAGTAAACGCATATTTCTCACCAAATGGCTTTTACCAATTTCATTTAAAATAGTGATAATTCTAATAGTTTTAAAAAGAAAAACACGGCTAAATTTCAGTATGGCTATATAACCCTAATCAGAATTCTAACAAAAATTCTATTGCTAATAAGATCTTGTTCATTAAGTTCATATACATTTGTGATATAATCTTGACTCTGAAACTTTGAAACAGCATTATAACTGTATGGGACGATAGATACTCTTAAGTGCAAAGCCATTTCCCTATTAAGGCAACTGGCGAATCAGAAATAATGTTAATTGGGAAGCCCGAAATGATTTATTCCAGTCACGTTGTAGCTTTTTTTCTCACAGTTATTGCACAGCAGTCTAGATTTTCCTTCTTTTACTTAAATGCTTCATCCACATATTCCTAAACTGCATCTAACACAATAACTTAGAAAGAAGGGGAAACTCCCTTGTCAGTGACAAGGAATTCAGGAAGGTCTAATACCCTCTTCTACTCACCATCTGATACTAGGACATACATAATTTGCTTAATTATATCTCCAATCATATCCCGCTTTGGCTTTGTTCCTGTATCCTAAGACATTTTCATTTTTTAAAAAATTAGCAGCACCGTTTATTCAAATGAAATCTTACTGACTATGTAAATAGATAAGAGCTGAAGTTCTAGTTTAAACAGTGATGGCACACGGCCCACATCTCTGTCCACACAAGTTTCCACTCCCCACATCTTCCTCCATATAACCCTGAAGGAATTTGTGGAGCTGAAGTTGAAAACCAGTGCAGAAACGGGATCTATAAAAAGCCCAGGCAAATAAATATTCATAGACTAGTATATTTATTCACACACACGCGCGCGCGCACAAACACATCCCACATGTATTCACACACATATGCATGTACGCTATACATATGTATGTAAAACTTAATGCATAAAGTGAGACCTGACTCTTTAGAAAAAGTTGGCAACATAGACAACCAAATAGAAAATATCATCCTAATACAGTTGGAAACGTCAATGGAGAATGGATTTCAATAGTTTACGAGGGTTTATGGTACATCGCATGGTTTGGTTTACACCAATTGACACTGGCTTCTTTTGACCAAAGCCTGGATTTTATTTATATTCTGGTTGGAACCTTTGACTCATATGATCAGACACCCACACAACCCACTTAGCTTTAAAAAAAAAAAAAAAAAAACCAAAAAACCACCAGAGTGAAGAAGGTAGCTTGTTGCAGTCTCCTTTGCGGATTGTGGTTAGTGTAACAGGATCATGAACAAAAGGGTCACAAAATCACATGGTTTGGACAGAGAACACTTCGAAGCAGCAGCTGCCTTCAAACCAAAAGGGTTTATAAAGGCAAATTGAGCATATGGTTAGTTAGTGTCCTAAGATGACTTGAGTGAAGACTGGACCCATGGTGAAGGGCATTAAAAGAAAGGCATCATCGTTGGCCAAACACGTACCCTGTGTCAGAGGCTTTATACGTGTAGTCCCCTTTATCTGTAGGACAAAGTAGGTTATCTCCTGTTTACAGAAGAGGACACTACAGGCAAGACAGTTTGATTAATTTGTCCAAGAGCGTACAACGTGCGTTTGTTTTATCATATCACACTATCTCCTTCTTCTTCCACAAACTAGCTGAGCATGCCTCTACCACAAGGTCTTTGCTATTTGCTCCTCCTTCTGCCTACAGTTCCCTTCTCCTGGACATCCTCCTGTCTCACTGTCTTATTTCATACAGGTTGCTTCTCAACTGCACCGTCTTGGTGGGGCCTTCTCTGACCATCTTTCATAAGATAATGCTCCTTGTCATTCTCGATCCACTTCCTCTTCCTTGTTTTTTTTTTTTCCCACAGCATTTATTGCTACCTGACATTATAATAGACATGCCCTTATTCATTGGTTTGTCATTTGTCTTTCACAGTAGACTATAAATCCTCTTAGGATAGGGACCCTGTTTGTATAGTTTACTACCCTCGCTTCAATACCTGTTACAGCATGCATCTGGTACATAGTAAATGATCAATAAATATTTGCTGCCGAATGAATGAATGGTGTCCCAAGCAATTAAATAAAATAATTAAATTAAATAATAAATAAAAGGCCGAGGAGTTAGGGATTTTGTTCCAATTTTAGCCCTTTAGGAATTCAGTGTTACAATGTTCTTAGTAAATTGACTTGAGTGGATTCTTTCTACCCTCGGCAATGTGGATGGTAAACTTGCTTGGTTTAGGTCAGTCAGTGAAGACCCTGATTCTGGCTGATGTAACCGGCTCAGAGGGGCCTGATACAGGCCAATGAGATCAAGGAGACTTTTTATTTTTTAATTTTTTTTATGATTTCCTTGGAAGAGAGCAACCTTATGCTCCTGAGAGTGTTAGTAACAGAGGTGATCTTTTCTTCTTTTGGGGCATGAACAAGTGAATGGGAAGAGGCTAAACAGGAAAATCAGCAGATACAGGATGCAGAAAAAAATCAGGAAAATCATGAAGTGTGGCTAGGGTTTATTCAACGAATACTGAGTCTCTAACCTGTGTCATATGCCATTGTAGACATTGAGAATATAGTGGTTAACGAGAGAAACAAGGTCTTTGTTCCATGGAGATTAATTTTATAGAGGAGACAAAATAAGTAATCAAATAAACAGATAACTTCAGCTAGTGATACATTGTATGAAGAAAATTAAACAGTATTACATAATGGAGAATATCTTTTATCTTGAGATAACAGGTTAAGTCCTCTGTGGAGGGGATTTTCAGTTGTCTACACAAATGCCCTATTTGTCTAAAGTAAGTAAATATGACATTTTTGTAATGAATCCAGTCACATTACTTTGAGTGACTTTTAGACATAATCAAGCAATGTTATACACAAGTAATGAATCATGGAACTTTACATCAAAAACTAGGGATGTACTGTATGGTGACTAGCATAATATAATAAAAAATGATTATTAAAAACTAAAAAAATAAAATGTAAAACTATAAAAAAATGTAATGTAAAAACATCAAATAAAAACTGTAATATGTATTGTAGTAAATAACATTGCCATACTACCATCTTACATCTTTAAAAATTTGGCAACTTTTATCAAATATGTCAGAAAATATCTTCTCTGGTCTCATTGACTTGAACTGAGTGAATGTTGCCATCTCTAAACCAATCACCTTGTCCAGGGTTATGAGCTTCATTAATTGATTTAAGCCTACCCATGGACTTGAGGGTAAAGTAAATGCTATCTAAGTGTCTACCCAATTGAATGCAGTCAGAGAGGTTGAATGGCATTCTAAAGTATCATGAGAACGGTCAGAAAAATGGGGGATTGAAATAAAATAGACCATGGAAACTGCAACATCTTCCCCCCCACACACACTATTAATACATCAATAAGCATAAGTCTAAGAAAAAAATGAGATATTCTCAGGTGTCAGAACTCAGAGGAAATTCAAGGGAGAGGTACACTCAGGAGCTGATAACACAGCTTTATAAATGAACACAACTCCCAGACGTGAGATATGGGAGAGAAGATACGGTCTTCAGTCCTTGGAAGGAGGAATCTGGGACTAAGCTTCCGCATAGAGCTGAAAGCTTTTCAGTCACACACATTTATGGGAAAAAGGACTAGAACAACTCCACCTACAGACCCCGGAACAGGAAACAACAGAATGCTTGTTATCCGCCTGGAAATGTGCACAGGAACAAAAGTTGCCTCTAGTCATCAGCAATCCAGTTTGGAAAATTACTCAGAAGAAGTTAAAATCTTGAGGGTCTTTTGAAGAGTAAAACTCAAAACCGCACTGAAGGGAATATTTTCACAACCTGGGGCATATACGACTTCCACAGGAGGAGAAAAAACAGTGACGATCCGTTAACAATCCAAGTTTCAATAACACGCAAGGAAATGTACCACTTTGAAGGAACACCACTAAAGTCAGGAATCACTTAAAAAAAACACAGTAACAAAACGAAGGCCGGATTTTCTAGGGAACAGGGCCTGGATGGATATTTATGGAGCTGAGGTGGGAATGCTTGGAAGGTGGACCAGCGTGGAACAGAGTCAATGTTCCAGAGGCTTGGAGCAATGGCTGGAGCAGCTGAAGGAGAGCTACCGAAGTGGAGATCTGGGCCAGTAGGCAGTGAGAATTTCCTTAACGTTGGCCTCATTCTTACAGCATCAGAATTGAGAGGTTATCAGTTTTCAAGAAAGCTAAGAAAGGGGAGGAAGCTGAGTCTGGGACACCTGCTCTTAGGCAAAATAATTGAATTGAAAAGCGTGAGATCGTCCCTGTCCAGGGGGTCATATGGCTGACAATAATTTGGAGAGTTTCTCGGAATTGGCTCAGAATAAGACTTTCACAGATGGAAGTAAGCATAGCTCAGAAACAAGACTGCCAAAAAAAGAGAAGTCAAGTCATCATAATGAATGCTTGTCAATGAAAACAGGATACAAAGCGTGTAAATACCAAAAGATTGACATTAGAATCAGTAGACACAGGATGCAGAAAAAACAATGTAAGAAAATATTTTCCATACTACAGTAAAGTATGTACTTACAATGATGAGTATACCGAAAACACCAAGAATGAACAGAGAGATTTTTCAAAACCAAATAAGAACTCTAGGAGTAAAATCTCTCATGTGTGTGTTTCAAGTGACCGTATAAGAAGTTAAGAAAAAAACCCCAAGCCTATAGAATACACTCTATATGGTTAAACCCATTAGAGAAGCATACTTTTCTCAGGGGAGGAGAAAGTGGAGAGAAAGCTTGGGGAAGGCCTAGGCTGTCCAACTGCTGTCTCCAGTAAATGACTTCAGAAAGGAGTTAGGATGCATATTTTTGTGCTTTACTCTTCATGTTCTCCAATCCGGTTTTACCAGGAATAAGACTGATATTTTTAATCTGACTCTTGGGAATATTTTTTAGGTTTACTTTTTTGACATGCTTTGAATTCATTTTTTAATGTTTTATTATGAAAAAATTTTAACCTACAAAACATGGCAAGAATAAGGCAATAAATACCCATAATACTTTTTATCTAGGTTCAGCAATTGTTAACATTTTTTCACATACGCTTTATCTGTCTCTATAAATATGTACGTATTAATATAATTACTCCTTTCAGAACCATTAGAGTGTTGATGATATCACAAACCATCATTCTTAAATACTCAGTATAGGTATGCTAAGAATAAAAACACTGTCCTTTAGAATTGCAATACTATTATTGGGTTCAAATATTGACACAATACTGTTACTAATACACAGTCCATCTTCAAATTTTACCAATTCCTCCAGAAATCTCTTTTATAACAATTGTTTTTCCTTATCTGTGTTCCAATCCGGGACTGACATTGCATCTGTGTCTTTATTATCATATATATATATATATATATATATATATATATATATATATATATATAATTGTGCATGATATTGTAACCTAATTTAATATTCATTAAAATATATTGTTTCAAGTGCATTTCATAAATTTAATTTATTTATCCATTTTTTTATTTTATTTTTTTATTATGTTCAATTAGCCAGCATATCCTAAATCCTTTAATCTGGAAGAGTTCCTCAACCTTTATTTGGCTTTGGCGATGCTGACATCGTTGAAGAAAGCAATTCAATTTTTTAATGAACGCCCCCTTAATTTGTTACCTGGTTTTCTCATGATTAGATTTAAATTTTGTATTTTTTTCAGGGATACCATAAAGGTGGTCAGTCTTTCTCAGTGGACCACATTTGTCCCATTTGATCATTTGATTATGCGATTTTGCCACAATAAAGGAACCATTTTTCTTTGGTAATTAATATGCAATCTTTACCTGGGTAGTTTGATCCCGTTCAATAACAAACCACGACGTGTTGCTGTAGCTTCTATTGATGATTCTTGACTAAATCAATTATTGCCATGTTGGTGGCTAAAGGTTTTGTGTCCTTTCATCTTAACCAGATCAGAATCTGGAAGCACAAGGTATCCAATTTTCTGAAACCAGGTGCATGGTACATGAGCTTGGAAACCTCGAGAAATCACCATAACAGGTAAAAGAGTGGCTTGGGGGGATTGGCTTTAAACATAGACCTTGCCAGTCTTTGAGTTTGTGGGCTGTAGCAGTTTATGGCTGGTGTTTGCAGGCATGTGATCGGTTTTTAAAAGCACTGCCAGATTTGGAGGATTAACCCAATGTTTTGTCCTCTATCTTCAAGGGTGGATCCCTGTCTGGTTTTAGCAAAAAAAGGGAGTCAGTTTCGGGCTTCAGGTCACTGGGGCCTTCAGTTGGTTGCGTGGACTCTGAAGTCAGGAAGAGATTGCGATTTCTTCTCATGGGTCAGAAAAGATTCTCTGGACTCTGGAGAACCGAGCTTATTTTTGGGCAGTTTCGAAATCGTTCGGGGAGGAGAAACAAACACGCTTGCAGAGCTAGAATCTGCTCGCCTCAAAGGAGGTGCTGGTTGCTTTACGGCATCTCTGTCGGGGCTGGGAGGGCACAGAGCTATGGCTGGCGCTCTCTGACTTCGACTCTTCACTACTTTTGGAGCATGGAGACATGAACATGAAATTGGTTTTTTTCTTTTAACCTCCCACACGCTTTATCTTGTTTCTCAACTTATTTTAAGAGACAGACCATAGAAGTTTTGGTTCTGCCCCCAAGGGTCATAGGTGGGAGAAAGGGAGTTTCAGACAGCCACGGGGAATGTTTATTCGGTGTTTAAGGATTCAGTGCTGAAAAAGCAAGATTTGGGGAGAAGTATATGGCCTGGGTTTCTGCTTCTCGCTGGCGTTCTTAGGGAAGCTCCAGGAGCAGCCCTCAGGGGAGTATTCATGAGCTCCACAGAACCGGTACAGGTAGATGGACGGCCACCGCTGAACATGGTGACGCAGCTCCACTGTCGTATCGCTTGTCTATCTTTCTTCGCCAGAGTATTATGAAGTTATGAATTACTGCTCATAATCCTCTCCTGTTCTCTCAGAGTTACTGACAGTGGTTATCACAGTGAAAATAGTCTGAAGAGGAATTCTAGAAGAATCAACAGAGTAAGCAAGCTGTGTTCTGTTTAGCTTACACACACACACACACACACAAAGCTGGAGACAATGGAGGTGATATCCCCTTCTTAAGAAGAGCAGAGTTCAGGAAATAATAACTATCCTGTGGAGTAGAGTGCCAGGAACCCCCCAAGAAGCTTCCTTGTGAAGTTCACAGGTGTCTGCAGGAAACGAAGACTGTCCTTATGTTTCCTAGCAGGATGACTGCTGAGCAAAAGGACATGGGGACCTGGGCAAGTCCCACAGCAAAAGAGAAGACTCCTAAGGAGAGAGAATGGAGGCCCCCCTCATCCTGCCCAAGCCTCCACAGGAAAGTGGCTCCACCCTGTATCCATAGGTCCCAATTTAGGGATACAGAGGGTAGGGATTAACACTCTGCAGGCTTGCCAGGAATTGCTGCACTGTAGGGGGAAAGGCACGCAAAACAGAGGAATATAGACATGATACCCCATCTGGTGGCCAGATAGAACTTCTAACCACATCTTTCGAGAGCATGACTCACGACAAGAAGCCTTTGAGGGACTGGATCCCTCAGCCACCTGTGCGTATAGAATCCGCAGGAACTAGAGGAGCAGGGGTATTCACTCAGCAGAATCTTGACTGAGCGCCTACTATTTGTCAAGAACTGTTGTTGCAAAGGGACAGAGTGGTCAACCAGACAGATAGAGATTGCTTTTCATTCGTTGAGAGAGAGGGAGAATAGATAAATGTACAAGTAAGTATGTAATATGAGACAAAAAGTAATTTTTAAAAATCAGAGGAGAGTAAACTTAATAGACAATTATATACAACAATGGCCGCCCGTAGATGACCCTTCACGAAAGTAAGAATAGAGGAGAAGAAAGACAAAGAGGATGAAAGAAAATTACACTCCAAAACAAAGGTTCTGTGGCTCAAGATAGCCTGGCATGCAGGGAGAGGGAAAAGCTTTATAGGTATAGAAGAAGGAGATTTTGAACGAAAATGAGACTGAGATCTTACTAACAAGATTTTTTAAAAAGTCATCTGATTACAATTTTATTTGCCAATTATACTCAATAAAACTGGAAGAAAAGGTTACCGGATTGGATTGATGAGAAACTTAAGAAAGAATTGTAAAGTTTAAGTGGCCTCGTTACCCATTAGGGTAAGATCTGGACAAAGACAAGATGGTAATGATTATTGGAAATAGGCAGAACCGCTTCATGCTGATAGACAGATGAATTGAGATGGATTGATCAGAGCTGTATCCTCGAGTCCAGCGAGTATCTGCTCCAGTGTTTGACTGGCATCCCTCATGTGGGTAAATGTTGTACTACCAGTGGTTTGGAAAATACGGTTTTGCTATAAGCATTTATTAAGCTTCCTAGATTTTCTTAGCTTAGGGCTGGTCCTCTGATACTCTCATCTATCTGATTTACTCTTTAGATTTTTAAAAAAGGTTGAGGATTTGATTAATTCAACTTTAAGATTTTTATGTATTTATTTATTTGAGAGAGCAAGTGAGAGCGAGAGAGCACAAGCAGGGTGAGGGGCAGAGGGAGAGGGAGAAACAGACTCCCTGCTGAGCAGGGAGCCCAACGTGGGGCTCAATCCAGGGACTCTGGGATCATGACCTGAGCAGAAGGGAGACGCTTAACTAAGCGAGCCACCCAGGGGCCCCTAAATTAATTCAACTTTGGAGAGGTTGAACAAATCACCCTCTCTGGTGAAATACCTCAGTTGGCAGCTATGTGAAGAATCCCAATTCTACCCAGATACTTAAATGAAAACATTCTGGCTGGGACTGAATAGAGTAAGAAATGGGGAAATGAGGAATCAAAGTTGTGTGTGTGTGTGTGTGTTTTTTAAGTTTTTGTGCTTTAACATATAAGAGGAGGAAGGAGATAGAATTCTTGGCTTTCATTTCTTTTGAAGAATTTATTACTAGAAGGGTGCTCCTATTCAAATTTAAGGATATCTTAATATTGCTGGCACTATACTTTTTAATTTTTAATAGTAAATGGGGGCAATTTATGTAGTCATTTGGGCTCATGACATAACTTCTACTCAGATACAGTGGAGTATGTCTCTGGGTATTATTTGCAACAGGAGAAAGATCAGGGATTTTTGGCCTCTGGTGCAGGGTGGCTTTGTGGATACCTTAATGTATGACCTGGTCTGATTCCTTTCAGAGCAGAGTCAATACTGGATGCCTTGGGTATCGGGACCGTCCATAGAGGAGCCGTCTTCGGAACTGGAAGAAGGATGGAAGCAGTCCTGCTTGACAGACTGTGGGGCCTCTCCCCTGCAGGCCCAGCCATAAACAGCAGGCTCGAACGCTTAAGCATATTAGGTTACCGAACAAAAATGATAGGAGCCCCGGGAGAAACATAGGAATTATAATAGGAATTTCTGCCCTTATGGAAATAGTGGGAGGAAAGCTATTGTGTTGTTCTCCGCCACACTCTGTCCACTGACACTTCCCTAGGGTCTCCCTAGCTCCCTCTTTAGATCCACAGGCACCTGTATCCTCCTCTCTTCCGCATGGGAAGCCCTCTGGGGCAGGTGTGGTGAGGAGAAGCTGTCTGAGAAGGGGTAGGTTAATCCAATTCAGGCCAGAGGAGTGAGAAGCCCATTGCAGTCTTGGGTGCAAGCTTTGGCCTGCAATTCAGCGGGTCCCAATACTTTGATTTCCCTCGAATTCAGAATCCAGAGGGAAGCGGGTCTAACGATCCTTTGCAAACTGCACCAATGACCTCGAGAGAGGGAGTGAGAGAGAGAGCATGCAGGATGGAGGCGCAGGGCACAGGGGCTGGAGCACCGACTGGACACCCGGACAGAGAGGAGGCGCTCCACACGGTGATACCCACCGGTGCCTGACGGATTACAGGTGGCAGGCACTGTGCTGGGGTTTTACCCGTACCGTCATATTCGACCCTCTCATAAATCCATTGCAATGGATATTATTATCCCCAAGGAGAGTCAGGCTTTTGTAAGGGTGAGTTGTATGGAAGAAACCCTTCGAAGCTAGTGGTGCTGGAAGGTTTTGGCTATTACCCACAATACAAAATATATTAGAAACTAAATTGTCCAAAAAACAGTCGTTATCATTACTATGTGCAATGGAACCTAATCTATTTTTTGTTTTATTTTAAAACATCTGGTTGAAACAATTAAAATATTTTTAAGAGCCACTAATTATTCATGACATGTAAGTTGAAAACAAACAAACAGAAAAACTGTTCTAAGCAAAGGCATGGCACCAAGATTTGGGTTCAAATTCTGCTTTGATCACTATTAGCTGAATGACCTTGAGCAAGTCACCCCTCAGAACCTCCGATTCTCATCTGTAAAATGGAATCCATCCCTCTGAGTTTGGTCAGTTATAAAGTAATGTGCCAGGAGTTCAGCTGAGCCGTAGGAAGCTGAGGAAGCCATCAGCTGTCAAAGCAGCTGAATTAAAACCAACAAAAGTGAAAGTCATGGTCAAGACTTGAATCACTTATTGCAATGGTGTAAGCAAATGTCTAAAACTGGAAAAAGTGCCGACCGCTCCCTATTCCATTTCCCCCCATGGAACAGTGCACCAGTCCAAGGTAAGTTGGATCAGCACAGATGTGGGGGTGTATCACTGAGGAGGGACCCCTGACCAGAAAGCTCCTGCAGTTTTGTGGACCCAAGGCCAGGGCTGGGGAGGATGACAAGGGGGAAGACTGGGAGAGGAAGCATTGTCCTTGGGGTGATAGCCATTTTCATAGTATGAGGTAATATTTCATTGTGATTTTGATTTCCATTTCCCTGATGATTAGTGATGCTGGCCCATTTTTAATATCAGATAATTTTTTTTTGTTTCTTATTGAATTGTATGAATTCTTTCTATATTTTGGCTATTAACCCCTTATTGGATATATGCTTGGCAAATATTTTCTCCCATCCCCCAAGTTGCCTTTTCAGTTTTTGATTGCTTCTTCTGCTACGCAGGAGCTTTCTAGTTAGATGGAGATGGATTTGTGGATTTTTGCTCCACGGGTTTTTGGTGTCATATATAAAGAAATCATTGTCAAGACCAATGTCAAGCAATTCCTTTCCTATGTTTTCTTCTAGGAGTTTTATTGTATCAGGTCTTATGTGTAAGTCTTCAATCTGTTTTGAATTAATTTTTATGAGTGGTGTAAGATAAAGATTCAATTTCATTTTTCTGCATGTGGTTATCCAATTTGCCTAACACCATTTGTTGGAGAGATTATCCTTTCTCCATTGAGTGTTCTTGGCTCCCTCGTCAAATATTAATTGACCATAAATGTGGGGGTCTATTTTTGGGCTCTCTGTTCTGTTCCATTGATCTGTTTTTATGACAATACCATACTGCTTTAATTACTATACTTTGTAGTATAGTTTGAGATCAGGAAGTGTGATGTTTGTGGCTTCGTTCTTTCTCATCATTGCTTTGGCTATTTGAAGTCTTTTGTGGTTCTATAAAATTTTAGGATTTTTTTTTATTTTTGTGAAAAAAGTCATTGAAATTCTGATAATAATTGCACTCAATCTATAGATGGCTTTGGTAGTGTGGACATTTTAACAATGTTAATACTTTCAACCCCTGAACATGAGATATCTCCCCATTTGTTTATGGCTTCAATATTTTTCATCAAAGTTTTATAGTTTTCAGTATACAGATATTTCATTTCCTTGGTTAAATTTATTCCAAAGTATTTTATTGTCTTTGACCACTGTAAATTATATAATTTTCTTTATTTTTTCAAATGTTTTATTGTTAGTGTATAGAAATGCAAATGATTTCTGTATGTTGATTTAACATTCTGCAACTTTTCTGAATTTTTTATGGTTCCAACAGTTTTTTGGTTTAGTCTTCAGGGTTTTTATATATAAGATCATGTCATCTGCAAATAATGACAATGTTACTTCTTTTTCCAGTTTGGATGACTTTTATTTCTTTGTCTTGCCTAATTGCTGTAGTTAGGACTTCCAGATGTTGGAAGCTGGAATGTTGAATAAAAGTGGTGGGAGTAGGCACCCTTGCCTTGTTCCTGATCTTAGAGGAAAAGCTTTCAATTTTTCACCATTGAGTGTATGGTGAGCTGTGGGTTTGTTGCATATGGTCTTTATTATGTTGAGGTATGTTCCTTCTATACCAAATTTGTTGAGGGTTTTTTATCATGAAAGGATGTTGTATTTTGTCAAATGCCTTTTCTGCATCTATTGAGATGATCATATGATTTTTATCTTTTAGTCCACTGTGACATATCACATTGATTGATTTGCATGTGTTGAACCATACTTGCATCTCAGGGATAAATCCCACTTGGCCATGGTGTATAATCCTGACTGTGTTGTTGAATTTGGTTGTTAACATTTTGTTGAGAATTTTTTGCATCGAACTCATTAGAGATAGTTATTCTACACTTTTCCTGTAATGTCTTTATCTGGCTTTGAGATCAGGGTAAAAATGACCTGATAAAATGAGTTTGAAAGTGTTCTTTGTGCCTCAGTTTTTTGGATGAGTTTGAGAAGGACTGGCTTTAGTTCTTCCTTAAATGTTTGGTAGAATTTGCTAGTGTAGCCATCTGGTCTTGCACTTTTGTTTGTTGGGAATTTTTTGAAGTTGATTCAATCTCCTCTCTTATTATTGATGTGTTTAGATTTTCTATTTCCTCCTCATTCAGTCTTCATGGGTTGTATATTTCCAGGAATTTATTTCCTTTCTTTCAGGTTTTCCGATGTTGGTGTATAATTTTTTTACAGTAGGCTTTTATGATCCTTTGTATTTTTTTAGTATCGATTGTAATGTCTCCCCATTTGTTTCTAATTTTATTTGTGTCTTCTCTTTTATTTTCCTAGTCTCATTAAAGTTTTGTCAATTTTGTTTTATTTTTAATTTAATTTTTTATTTTTTTAAAGATTTTATTTATTTATTTGAGATAGAGTGAGAGTGAGAGTGAGAGCGAGAGAGCAGGAACAGGGGAGCAGAGGGAGAGGGAGAAGCAGGCTCCCTGCTGAGCAGGGAGCCCGACCTGGGGCTCAATCCCAGGATGCTGGGATCATGACCTGAGCCGAAGGGAGACACTTAACCGATTGAGCCACCAGGTGCCCCTGTTTTGTTTTTTTAAACAGCTCTTAGTTTTGTTATTTTTAAAAAATTTAAAAAAAATTTTTTTAAATAATCTCTACACCCAACGTGGGGCTCAAACTCACAACCCCAAGATCAAGAGTTGCATGCTCCACTGATATATAAAATTGTTTTTCTGGTCTCTATTTCATTTATTTCTGCCCTGATCTTGTTGTTTCCTTTCTTCTGCTAACTTTGGGCTTAGATTACTCTTCTTTTTCTACTTCTTTGAGGTATAAAGTTAGGTTATTTATTCGAGATCTTTCTATGTTCTTAAGGTATACATTTATCACTATAAACTTCCCTCTCAGAACTGCTTTTGCAGCATCCCATAGGTATTAGTATGTTGTGTTTCCATTTTCATTTGTTTTAAGATTTTTTATTTATTTATTTTTTAAAAAGATTTTATTTATTTATTCAACAGAGATAGAGACAGCCAGCGAGAGAGGGAACACAAGCAGGGGGAGTGGGAGAGGAAGAAGCAGGCTCATAGCGGAGGAGCCTGATGTGGGGCTCGATCCCACAACGCTGGGATCACGCCCTGAGCCAAAGGCAGACGCTTAACCGTTGTGCCACCCAGGCACCCCTGTTTTAAGATTTTTTAAAAAAAGATTTATTTATTTTAGAGAGAGAGAAAGAACATGAGAGTGGGGAGGGGCAAAAGGAGAGGGAGAGAGAATCTCAAGCAGACTCTGCACTGAGTGCGTACAGAGCTCAGCACTGGGCTCGATCTCATGACCTGAGCCTGAGCCGAAAACAACAGTTGGATGCTTAGCTGACTGTGCCATCCAGGTGCCTCATTGTTTCAAGATATTTTTCAAACTCCCTTTTTCTTTCTTCTATAACCCTTTGGTTGTTCAGAAATGTGTTGCTTAATTTCCATATATGTATAGATTCCCTAACTTCTTTCATTGATTTTCATTTTCAAACCTCTATGGTCAGTAATATGGTCAGATACTTGGTGTGGTTTCAATCTTCTTAAATTTGCTAGGTTTCGTTTTGTGTCCCATCATATGGTCTATCCTGGAGAATGTTCTGTGTGCCCTTGTGAAGAATGTGTATTCTACTACTGTTGGATGGAATGTTCCATATATGTCTGTTAGGTCCATCTGGTCTAATTATTGGTCAGCAATAAAAATTACTTTTTGTCTCATATTACATACTTACTTGTACATTTATCTATTCTCCCTCTCTCTCAATGAATGAAAAGCAATCGCTATCTGTCTGGCATTTTTTTTTTTCTTTCAAAACTTTGAATATGTCATTCCACTCCTTCTTGACCTAAAGTTTCTGCTGAGAAATCTGCTACTAGCCTAACTGGGGGGGGGGGGGTCTTTTGTAGGTTATTTTCCCCCTGACTTCTTTTAGAATTCTCTCATTATCTTTGATTTTTAACATTTTCATTGTAATGTGTCTTTGGGAAGATCTTTTTGCATTGAGAAGGTAGGATTATCTACTAAGTCATAAACTGAGGTATTCAAGTCTCTTCCCAGGTTTGGGATGTTCTAAGCTGTTATTTCTTAAAATAACCTTTTGTCCCCTTCTTCCTCTTTTCTGGAATCCTCGTTATTCTAATATTTATTCTTTGATGGTATCCAATGGTCATGTAGGCTTTATCTGCTCTTTTTCTTTCCTTTTCTTTTGTTTTTTCTTTCTTTCTTTCTTTCTTTCTTTCTTTCTTTCTTTCTTTCTTTCTTTCTTTCTTTCTTTCTTTCTTTCTTTCTTTTCTCCTCAGGTTATTTTAAAAGTCCTATCCTCTAACTCACTTTCTGTCTTCCATTGAAAGGTACTTCCATTGGATGGTACTTAGCTAAAGAAATGACGTGGAGCCTCTGCTGCTTTCCAGAGTTTCCGACCAGCCATCCTTCTCCTCTCTGGCACCTGCCCTACCAACTTTAGTCCCTGTAGTCTTCCTGGGCTCTCAGCTCTATCTCTTCTACTTAGGGAGACTACTAGGCTCTTCTTACATTCTCTTCTCCTTGTGCAGTAGCTTGGAAACTCTCGCTGGGGCAATCCTAGAGATCACTTTTTTTATTTCCCCTCTCTCAGATATCATTGCCCTGCTGGATATCCAGTATCTGAAAACTACTTTTTCTTATACTTTATCTGTTTTTCAAAGGGAGTTTTAGGTGGGAGTGTAGGCATGGCCCTGTTTTTTCCACCTTTGCACAAGTGAAAATCCTGTCAATATTTAATAAAGAAAATGTTCTTCAGCTTTGTTAAGAATTATATGGGGAGCTTTAGAAAATACTGATTTCTGGTCTCTACACTATAGAGATTGCCTTAAGCTGACTCTGGCAAAACTTGGGTATTTGCATTTTTCAGATACTTTGCTGAAGATTCTGCTGCAGACTGTCAGAGGATTAAAATTTAAGAAACACCTGGATAAGAAATTTGAAAGAAAATTGGACAGAAAAGTCAGAATCCCCTTGTGGAAGATTTTATATAAATAACAAACAGCCATTCTAGGCTTTTGTAGTATCCAAGAGAAGCTTTGTAAGGCTATTCTGACAGCTTTCCAAATTAAGGCCAATATTACCTGAATGCATAGTCTTTAACTATGATGACAAGAAATCCACACATAAATAAAAGTTCAGATGAAACCACTCATGTAAATTAAGAAGGTTGTTAGTGGCATTTCTTTATTACATATATTACTCAATTAAGATGGGATGTCATTTTTGTGGGGCTTCAGTTTTAAAAATGGCATGACAACATGGATGCCTTTAATTAAACTCTTTTGATGGGTTTTTATGTATTTAATTTTACTTCTTTATTGCCAGTGCTTATAAGAAGAAAAGAATTAAAACTTTCTTTCTGATACATACATCAAAGACCAAGTATTTTCAGTATTAATTAGTAATTAATTATAAGAGTTATTAACATGATCCCAAACAGTTATGAAGTAATTAAAATACACAAATCACACTTTTTTTTCATGGCTCATGCCATTGAATGGAACTCACTCCAGGTAAATACACTGCACAGACAGGGATATTAAGAAACTCTGACAGAGGCTCTGATGATACCCATTAATCAAATGGAAAGTCTCTGCTTCAGTTTGATTGCTTAACATTTTCCTCTCCTCTGTTAGTGTGTTTGGTCCAAAATAACTTTTAAAAGGTTTCACAGACTCTGACAAACCTTGGAACATTCCAAAATTTACCCATAATTTTAAGTTTGATTTCTGGTTCAGTCTGCCACCTTGAAAGAAAATGGCTTTATATTTAGTTTTTCAAATGGAGAGAACCATTACCATTTTGAAAGAGATTTCAATAAAGTTCAGTAGTTACGTAGGAGACAGAGAGATATGCATACTGTGCAACGTCAAGTCAGTAATCTTTGGATTCCTTGCACTACGTCCCTGACAAACCCGGCTTGGACTTGAATGTCATCAGTGTCTTTTAAGTCACTTCTTTCAAAGCAGCCTCTTCTATTCTTAGCTAGTTTTGAACTAACATTGATTCCAAATCAGTTTCTCTGTAGCTTTCTTACACTGATGTCACTTCTCCTTTGGGATGACAAAGAACTAGTCTCAAGCCTTTTCCACATGAAAGTCCTTCTCATGTTTTAAGAAAGCAGTACACTCTCTGAGAATTCTCTTTGCAAGAGAAAACATCCCTGGTTCTTTCAACTGTTCCCACTTACCATGGTTTCCCCATTCTGGATGCTGTCTTTTGAATGAGCTGAAATCTTTTGAGAAGAACAAACTTAATTGTATAAGTCTTATAGATAATGGTCAAACATTATTTGATGAATAATTGAGTAATTGAAATTTATTGCTGAGGAAAGCTGAAATTTAAAATAAAGTATATAATTTGGTGTACATATTAAATAGTATTGCTAATTTCAGGAAAAAAACCAATTCCTGTTTTTCAAAAAAAATTTTTTTTTTTTACTTGGTATCTGGGCAGATTTATGGGAAGCTGAGCAAATATTCATCCTACTTAACATCTATGTTATAAGATTACAGTTTGTAAATGCCTTTGACATTCAAAGAGGCTTCTTGACTAGCACCTATTTGGATACTTACAAGCCAAACACTGGTGAAAGTTTTCAAAATGAATAAATGTTTACAGCCATATTTCAAACTGAGCACCCCCTCTTCAAAAGTTCATATACAAGTAAGGCCTTTTGCTGTGGCGTTCATGTGTTCCAAGGGCACAGAAGGGCAGTGCTTTGTGTTCCAAGAATTATTAGGTCCTTTCCAGTTCAAATCCTTTCCACACTGCTGTCTGAATATTGATGAAAGGACATAGTGAAGTCTTTAGAGCAGTGCTGTTTAATAGAACTTTCCACGATGATGAAATGTTTGATATCTGTCCATTCTAATACCGTTGCCACTAGCCGCGTGTGGCTATTGAGCACTTGAAGTCAGGCTAATGTAACAGAGGAGCTGAGTTGTTTATTTTATTTACCTTTAATTAATTGAAATTTAAGTAACTGTCTGTGGCTAGGGACTGCCAAACTGGAGCAGCTCTGTCGATGAACCCTCAGAAACCCTTGCCTTTTAGGCACTGTGCTCTGAGACACGAACTGTGTTTAGATTTTTTCCTCTCCAGTTAAGTGTGTTTTCTTCCAAATTGCTGTCATTGTGTAAAAGAATAATTTTAGTTACAAGGTAGGCATTAAAAGCCATGATATTTACATAGTCTTTTTTTTTTAACTAATGGCCTTTGCTTATTTCTCATGCATTGTCCGATTTTGTTTTATAATGTTTCTTTCAGTACTTTAAAAATAAAATCCTTGCTAAGTATCTTAGATCCAGAATATGGCTATAAATTCAAAAGTAGTAAAATGGGTATTTTCGAGGGGGAGGAGAAAAAAGGGAAAAGAAGGAATCACTTATTTTTCAAAGTTAAAAGGTCACATAAGTAATAAAGATTGCCTTGAATTTTAAAACCATTGTCTTAAAACAACAACAAAGATTTGGACTATCTCCGATATCAAGTCTTGGGATACAAGGAATGTTTGCCATTGATTCAAGGTTGACTTACGCTGCTTTGTAAATAAACATTTAGCATATAAAATACTGAACAGAATAGAGAAGTGGGAACTCTTTAGCTCTCTTTAGGGCTAAAGGACACCTGCAAAGACTTCTTCAAAGATTTCACACTACAGGGTCACCTGGGTGGCTCAGTTGGTTAAGTGACTGCCTTCCATTCAGGTCATGATCTCAGGGTCCTGGGATCGAGCCCAGCCTCAGGTCCCTGCCCAGTGGGGAGTCTGCTTCTCCTTCTCCTGCTCCCCCTGCTTGTGCTCTCTCTCTCTCTCTCTCTCTCTCTCCCTCTGTCATATAAATAAATTAAAAAAATTAAAAAAAATAAAAGATTTCACACTACAAATTTTTGTAAGATCCCAGAAATCTCAGCCTTAGAGATGTTGTAAGTAGTGTCTCTTGGTAGTTCTGGGCATTTTCAAAGGCTCGTTGCTCTTCTTGGTGGAATTGGTCAGACAGTTTCCTGGTAGGTAGCTTAACTTTAGCTACCAGGAAGCAATAATCGGAAGTGGAATGGGAAGGCAAAGGGCTAATGTTCAGTTGCTTGAAGAATTCACTATTACAAAAACATTTCCCACTACTGTCTCTGAATCTTTGTTTATGTTATTTCTTCTTCAAAAAATATCTATCTTGGGACGCCTGGGTGGCACAGCGGTTAAGCGTCTGCCTTCGGCTCAGGGCGTGATCCCGGTGTTATGGGATCGAGTCCCACATCAGGCTCGTCTGCTGTGAGCCTGCTTCTTCCTCTCCCACTCCCCCTGCTTGTGTTCCCTCTCTCGCTGGCTGTCTCTATCTCTGTCAAATAAATAAATAAAATCTTTAAAAAAAAAGATCTATCTTGTTGTTCAAGGTCAAGCTCAAATGTCACTATCTATAAGAAGCTTTCTCTGATCATGTGAATTAAAGCCCACTCATTGCCGTCATTTCTGTAGTGCTTTGATGATATTACTCACGGCTCCATCTACATACCATCTTCATCGCAAGTCATCGTCTCCAGTGGTCTGGGACGCCACGTAGGCAGTGCTTACCTCTTAAGTATCTTTGTACCAATTGCCAGCCCTTCGCACATGGTAATGATCTGAAGCCACCCTCATCTTGGAAATGGGGATGATAAGCCACCAACTTCACATATTGTTCTGAGTATTGTTGCTGCAGAACAAATCACCTCAAAACTCAGCAGTTAAAACAATGATTTTATCATGCTCATGACTTGTGGGTTAGGCATTTATTTATTTTGAAAATATTTATTTATTTATGAGAGAGAGACAGAGAGAGATGGGAGAGGGGCAAAGGGAGAGTGAGAGAGAGTCTCGAGCAGACTCCACACTGAGTGTGGAGGTCAACCTCAAGACCCTGAGATCATGACCTGAGCTAAAACCAAGAGTTGGAGGCTTAACTGACTGAGCCACCCAGGCGCCCCTTAGTTAGGACTTTAGACAGGGTTCTTCTGGGCAGTTCTTACTTGGAGTCACTCATGTGAATATAGTCAGATGTTGGTTGGGGCTGCTATCAGCTTAGAAGCTTGACTGGGCTGGATGTCCAAGTCGGCTCACTTGTAGGACTGGCAGTTGACTAGAGCACCAATCTGTGGCCTCTTCAGAGTGGTAATGGAAGGGTAATCAGCTTTCTTGCAGGACATTTTAGGGTTCCAAGTGCAAGGTTTAAGCAAACAAAATGGAAGCTGCACTGTCTTGTGTGACCCGGCCTTGAAAGCTCGTTGTGTTACTTCTAATATAATCTATCACTATAAGTGTTCACAAGTCACCCAGATTCAAGGAAAGGGGAATTAGACTCTGCCTCTTGATGGGGATGGCAAAATCATATTGTAAAAGAACAAATGAGACGGGAAATATTGTTGTGACAATCTTTGGGAAATACAATCTGCCACATACAAATAATATATATGAAAACACTTTGAACCCCAGAGAATTATGGCCATATTCACTCATATTTTACCTTCTTTTTAAAATTTTTTTATCATGCCACCTTTTGAACTTTGACCTATTGAGTTCTATGCCAGGTCTGATATTTATTTAATGAGTCACACTTAAGGTCTGTGGCAAAAAATGCTAATAGGCAGAGGTTGGGCAATAGTGCTCAGAACTTTGAGCTTGTCTGCCCTGCTGCTCCACTCTTCTTTCTTTCTCCTGCTATCCTTTCACTACTCTTACTTTCTCCTCATTGGTGTTCTTAGAGTATCTGCATCCTCTCATTTCTGAAGCAAGGGATTTTTGATGAATAGACACATTTGATTCTTCGTAGCAAAAGATTACTTTTAATCCCTCATTGTCCACAGTTGGAAAGAATCATTCTCTTAACCCAGATCTCCTTAGGTGAGATTTTTTTCATTTTTATTTTTAGGTAAATGAAAATGAGAGCAAGAAAAAAGAGTGCCTCTTTTTGCTGGGGATGCAGGTCAATCCCAATAAAAGTACCCAGGAGAGTACCTGTTATAGTAGACCCTGAGGAAATATTTGTTGTAGGTAGAGTTAAACAGATCAGCATTCACCTGGTGCTGACCACATACCATGTAGACAATAGCTAGTGGATGCAAAGAAGTATGAAGAGCCAGTCATCAAGTTAGCTGGGAAGACATCTCTTCATCAAAGAAGTAGACAACTAACAAAACAATTCTGTTCTGTAAGGTCCAAAGCTAGTGGTATAACTATTAATTATAATCTTGGGAAAAGTGGACAGAACCAGCATTCTTAGGACACCTTCTGTGTGCTAGTTGGTAGACCCCCTTATTTCACTGAATCCTCACGACAGGGCTACAGGAGAGAAACAGAGAAGGGAACTGCTGGAGCAGAGAGGGACATGAAGAACCCAAAGTCATGCACTTTGCGAGGGGAAGAACCAGAACAAACTTCAGCAGCCAACATCAATGTCAACTTACTTTCCCTGGCTGGGACCACTAGCCTCAGGATAGCAAGACTCCCTTTCCTCTTCTGAGGTCTTTTTCAGCTTATTCTTAGATGCTGTTACATGACCGGGGCTAATTCATAAGCAATTCTGTGATGTTATCTGTATCTAAGAGACTAGCTGATGCCCTAACTGATCAGGGTTCAATTTTTCCAACGGCCACTGGAGGGCTCCCCACTGTAAGCTTTATAGACAATCACCAGGTATTACTTCAACAGGCTTTGTTGTTGTTGTTCTCTCTGAAGTTTGATTCATTCCAGGCCTTTAGGAGTTGGTGAGTGACTATGTCACTCTTAAAAATGAAGGATGAATAACATTCGGCCAGAACCAGATTGCGTCAGCTTTGGGCAGAGGTCATATAAGGATCTTGCCACACTGTTCTTTATGTACCCCTGAAGCCAGGCTGCCCACACTTTGCCTCTCATGTCCCAAGCCCACACATAATCAAAGCAATACACCTGCACTTCTGACCCACAGCACTGCGGCTTCATTAGGCCTTCTTTGCGGACCACCAGCTTCTCACTGCCTTCCACGTTGGACTTGCCCTGGGGGCTAAGGGCTCAGCCTGGGCAAGGATGTAATTTGTTCACTCTTGGAGCCTTAGGATAGTTTTCAAAGCGGACCTCCAGGCTCTTTGCCCCTGTGGGGTCTTAAAGCAAGGGGTGGGTTGTAAGAGAGGACCAAGGAGGTTCCCGTTTGGTGTCAAACAAAATGCATTCTCTACTCCTACAACTTTTCCCTGCCGGTGGATATATCCCCTTGCCTGGTGCATTCACAGTTTAAAACATGGAGAGAGTGGGGCGCCTGGGTTGCACAGCGGTTAAGCGTCTGCCTTCGGCTCAGGGCGTGATCCCAGCGTTATGGGATTGAGCCCCGCATCAGGCTCCTCTGCTATGAGCCTGCTTCTTCCTCTCCCACTCCCCCTGCTTGTGTTCCCTCTCTCGCTGGCTGTCTCTATCTCTGTCAAATAAATAAATAAAAAATCTTAAAAAAAAATAAATAAAAAAAATAAAACATGGAGAGAGAAGGAAATGTGAACTCCGTGAAATATGTTGTGAGGGCAGAATTTCATATCACAACAAGATGACGTTTTTCAGCAAAGACCCGGAGCCCTCCAAAATATACCAGGAAGAATGACACACCACAGTGTTCGGCTGTTCATGGATACTTGAACTTTTGGATAATGATTTCAGAGGATCTATTCTGCTAGAAAGTTGTTTGGAAACTACAATGGAACTTTAAATAGGGTCTTCTCAATGAAAAACACTGCCAAAGTTTAAACAAGAATTATTTCTTTCGAAAGCAAATCACTCCAACTCTGGAATGATTTTCAACAGAAGGAATCAGGAGAGGGTAATGTGCTTTGTGACAGACTTAGGCAGACACAAGAACTAGTTACGTGCTTCCCTATTGTGTCAAATCATCCACCGGGGACAAAAATTGAGAAAGCTGGAATGCTGAATATCATGTTCATGATTGTGTTTCAAGACCAAAACTCCAATGAATAGCATATCTCCACGGACCAAACAAATGCAAATTGTCTGCTCCTGTGGAGGTAATTGGTCTCCGTAACCATCAGGTAGCCCCTTGAGTTGAAATCATTGTTTTCCTTTTAGAGATGGAAGGGCAGAAGCACGCGGCAGGCAGGCAGTTGGCTCCAGTCTGCCAGGTTGTGGTTATGGTGATGAAAGTGGCTCGGTTCGTGTCTTGGCTCACGCGCACTCATGTTGAGTAACGAGGTCCCACCTGACACTGTAGTTTCCATCTTCACCTCCTCTAGCAGTGGCGTTGCATTTGTGAAGCCTTTTGGCAAGAGATCTTCATAGGCAAGATTAGATAGTAGGCTTTCCATAGAAGCCTCCCTACCCAAGCTGCTTAATGTTCTTAATCACAAAAGTCAGAGATGAGGCCACTAATCAAAACCGGAGAGCAGAGCAGACATTCCCATTGGCTCAGGTTTGACTAGTCCCGTCAGAAGTCAAGTGAATACCCACCGACCCATAAACCTGACAGCGATTTTCCACCCCAGTGGGAGTAAGCAGCAGTGTCTATGTGGTTTGGCTCTAAGGACATTAAATTGCCGACACCGAGCTTTGCAGCTTTTATCTCAGAAAACGCCACCCTCCCAAGTCCATGGTCAGCAATTCCACCCATGGCCTGGATTCTGGGATTCTGCTTGGGTGGCATGTAGAGTAAGTCCTACCCTGGCTAGATCCCATCTACTGCCTGAGCCATCGTCACGACGAAATTGCTGTAGGTGGGAAGTCCTTTAAGACAGGCAACGGCCTCTGCACCACTTAGTATTAATTATTTAATTGACTAACAGAGGAAGTAGATACGTAATACCCAGAGAGCTTTAGCCTTATCCTAGGTTCAATTTAAGCTAATCATCCGTCTTTCTGGAAAATGCCTATGTGGGTTTTTCTCGGTAAGTGCAGTCAGCAAGCCTGAACAAAACCCTCCTATGCTGTCTGACACAGCTATGTTTGGGCTCATATCCTGCAACACTGCATGACCAAGAGGGCTTTGCTGGTGCTCCGGGCCAAGTGAAATTGTCTCAATGGCAAACATATGCCTTTATGAAAGAGAACAGAAATTTCTCGGACGGAAATGAGTCCGAGAGAATTGGGTACTCCATCTTGAACTTGAAAGAAACTAAGCATGGAAAATGTACACTCCTCGACCATCAGGGATGTGGAATAAGGGAAACATTTTTAAACGGAGATCTAAGGGAAATTGATAAGAGGAACTCTCTCTCTATACAACCTATACACACTTAGACAAGTCCGAGAATAATTCTGCAGTTCTCGGCATTGCTTTACCATAGAATGGCTGGCTAGTTTGCTGGATACGGAGGCTGGAGTGGCATCGAAGACCAGCATCACACCAAAGAGCCTCTCAAAACAGGTCACAAGGTCCCGGGGTTTAGAGATAGAAATCATGATCATTCGGAGTGTTCATTCTCTTAGAAGCATGTGCAAAGTAAATGTGAACTCTGAGCCGAAGATCTGAAATTGCTGCTGGTAGGTTAAAAGAAGGCACCAGGGAGGATAAGTCAGTCTGTGAATTCGATGGTGTCCTTTGCATTTCCATTAGAGGGCATTCTCGCTTCACAAATTCCCAGCTCTTCTGGTCTTCAGAGAGCCTTTTCTTCCCAGGCAGGTCTGCGTGGTAGGTGGTCTGAACTGGCGAATGGCTTGCCAAGCAAGGTAAGAGAAGTTGAGAGGAAACAATATGGCATTTCTTTTTTCCTGCTTTCAAATCAAAGGTGCATACCCAAGGTTAACAGAAAGTGGCTTGGGCCAAAACTGTTTTCCTGGGAGCCTTTTCATTTCACAGACCTTGTACACAGTACTTCCATGGACTGCCAGAGCCTTTCCCGGGGGAGGCTGAAAGGGGAGACAGTTGATTTTTTAGAGAGATTGTGCAAATGCAGCCAAGCAAACAGGAAGGTGCCTGGAGTCCTAGACGGGGCCTTTCCTCCCCATGTGCAGTCACTGGGGCCCTGTGTGTGGGGGAAGAAGCCAAGGCCGAAGCCAACGGAGTACCTTTCCCAGCGTCTCCAGCATCTCCGGCCGGCCAGCTGCTTCCCCAGTCCTGATCTGGTCATCGCATGCACATTGTTTGCGTGTGAGTAGGCATGGCAGGTGTGTGTGTGTGTGTGTGTGTGTGTGTGTGTGTGTGTGTGTAGTTTGGTGCATGTGCACACATCCCTAAATGAGAACTCAGTGCATGCACGTGGTGCCGGAGTCCTTATCAGGGTTCCAGTTTGGGAGAAGGAGTCCCGGGGAATGGTGTTGACGAGGTGGTCGATACTTCCCCTGGCCATGCTCTGGAGGAGGGAGACACAGGTGGAAAGTTACGGGATTTGGTGGTTGGCAAAGCACCTGTGGACAATACCTATGTTTCTGTGCACACGAGGGGTGGGGATGAGACACAGCAAAGAAGAAGTTGCTTCCTGCCAGAAGGGGACGGCTACCGTCTCCCAAAGACAGAGGATGGCACTCTGCTACCCGGGGAAGATCTGCCTCTTGAGACGTGTGTCGTGTTCCAGCTGCTCTGACCCAGTGCTGGTGGCCTATAAACAGAAGGAATTTCTTTCTCCCAGTTCTGTCGGCCGGAAGGCGGGGACCTCAGGGCCAGCACGACCAGGCGCTGGTGGGAGCCCTCCTTCTCGTCGCGGACTGCTGACTTCTCCATACATCCTCACGCGGCAGAACGAGAGGGAGGGATCTCTCCGGGTCCCTTTTGTAAGGGCACTAACCCCATTTGTGAAGCCTCCACCCGCATGACCCAGTTACTTCCCAAAGGTCCCACCCCCAAATGCCATCCCACTGGGGGGAGAGTTTCAACCTATGGATTTTCAGGGGGACACAAACATGCGGTCCATTCAACAATGGGAGAGCTCAGTGGGGCGAGGTCAGAGGAACTTTTGAACCTCCCTGGTCGCCCTCAGGTGGCTCAGGATGAAGGCCGAGAGCAGTGAGGATTCTTTGTCAAGGCATTGGGTTAGGAAGCCAGTCTGCAGAAAGAGCGGTACAAAAGCGGGATACAAAGCTCTCCTTCACCTTGGGCCTTAGAGGACGATAGCTAGAATTGCCCCAGAGTTTAGCAAAAAAAAGAAAAAAAGAAAAAAAAAAACCGAAAAAAAAAAACATAGGTGTCTTTTACCATGATGCCAAGGGTTTCCTGTGGAGGGTGGTAGAGAATCCTATCAGGACAGTCACAGAGAGCTTTTCCGAGACTCTGAACCTACAAAGCCGGCGGAGGCCTGACGAATTTTGGGAGAAGCCAGATGACTAACCTTGTCTCTAATGAGCTTAAGTTCGAGACCCTGGGCAGGAAAATGAAACCTGTAGCAGGAGGGCGAGAGGGCAGGGCCTGCAAGCAGTCCCCTTGGCAAGGCCTTGACGCAAAGTCATCGTAATTACTGCCCGGGGAGGGGAAAGCCTTGTTCTCTCCTGCAGCCCGCAGCTCCTGGTTTTACAACTGAAGCTCCTGGCCCTGGTTTTCATCTGGGCTCTGCAGCAACAAAGCACCTTTGGCCCAAATCTCTCACTTTCTATTTTTAAAAAGCAAGGATTTAGGCATCCAGGGAACCTATAATTTACCAGGCACTTGAAACAATCAAACCCTCCCCAAGGCGCGGATGAAGCTCAGGTCCTCCCGCCCAGGTTTTGAGGGTCCTACCCAAACAGCGAAGCTTGTCTTTTCCGTGAGGGGCAGTCACCATGGAGCCCTTGCTGGGTGCGCTTTCTATCTCCCACACTGGAGCAGGGAACTGGGTGTGCTCGCGGGTAGAATGTGGTACCTAACGCTGGGTTCTGTTTATAGGCCTTCGGCTTGCAAAACAGGAGATGGTTTGCCAAGTTTAGAACCCCCTGGAAACCTGTGGATTTGGAACTCCAGATAGAATTCCAAGGTTTTTTTTTGAGGTTCGAGCTCTTTCAACTTTTGGCATCAAAGTGACTTCCTGTTTCTAAGAAAAAAAAGCTTTAAAAAGTTCCATTGAAAGAACTTCTAAAGTGCCCTGGACATCCAGTGGTTTTCACAAAACAATATTTTGATGAGTTAAGTGTAAATGTATCAGAAACATATGGATTAAATTTCCCTTGAAACACTCAGGGGTTTGAAAAAGGAGGGGAGCAAGCAGGCCAGACACACTTCAGGGTTTTACCGAACCCAAAACATTTGAGAAGTACTTGGAGATGTTTGAGTGAGTCCCAGCCTCTAGTGGCTGCCCACCCCGGCTGGCGACAGCCGACTCGCAGCCAGGCGGACACCCGTTTCCCAAACTGTGGTGGTGTCTGTATAGTCGGGGAAACGTGAAGCTCATGGAACCCAAGCACGTTTGTCCCAACCCCGACCAGGGCACACGCCTCACCTCCCTGCCCACGTATCCCAGCCCTGAGCCGTGCATCCGGCAGAGCGGTCACCAGTGCCTTTCGGGGGCCTGATTATAAAGCACAATGGCTTGGGCACGAGATTGCAATAAAGTGGATTCAGATGAAAGGAGAACCAACTGAGGCCTCCCCTCCAAACTCGAGTTGGACCAGTTGCTAGGAATGGCCATGTTTCCCCAGTTCTCTGTCCCTCTCTTTCCCTCTCGAGCTCAGCTCCTGCCGTGTCTCTCTGGGCTCAGCTGACACTCGAAGCAAGAGGTCTCAAGCTCACCCTCCAGGAAACATGTTCTCACACGGTTTCCCCCATTCACCTAAGGCAGAAGTTTGAATGTTCACAGAAGCGTCACAATCTGGAGGGTTTGGGGAGGGGGAGGGCGCACAAAGCTTTCCTGGGAAACACCGGCCTGTGAAGGTTGACTCTGGGGCCTGTGGATGGTGCTGCTCAGAACAAGGGCCTTGGAAAGGGAGCAAGGGGCCCAGAGTGGCGAGGCAGCCGAGCAATTCAGTTTTTCCAGTAAACCAAGAATTCCCAGAGAGAGTAAAGACCTTTCTCTCTCTCTTTTTTTTTCTCATCCTGTTCGCTTTCTTAGAAGATGATGTAGGTCTTCTTCTGTTTCTGGAAGATTCCTGTTTGCAGCCATATACTCTGCACCCAGTTACCTAAAAGCTGGCCCCCTTTTTTGTGGGGAAGCAGGGAAGTAAAAGACTGAGAATTCCGATTTCTGTCATGCAGCCTTGTCTCAGAGCTCAGGCCTCTGAGTCACATGCAGGCCTCCGTCATCTCGTTGGTAGCCTTTTAGGGGATTTCCAGCAGTGGGATTATTTATTGGTAGGCAAACTCAAGTAATAGAAGATCTGGAAACCAGAAGCTCTCGGCCCTTCCGAGGTCAAAACGGATTTGAACTAGCTTTAAAGAAAGCGTCTTTTAATTGAAAGACTATTTGGCTGGGCATCAGAAGGGATGGGCAGAGGCTGGCCTTTGTTTTTTTTTCTATAATTAAGTCAGCTATACTATTAGTTCCTCGGGTTCCCCATATTCCAGGAAGGATGCATGTGTCTATTACCTTGATAATTGGTAGGAGGATAATAGGAAGTGCTCCAAACTTCTTGAGGGTAATGCTGTCAGATGAAAAAAAAAAATGACATTATACAAAGCCTAGAATTATGGTGTATTCAAGTATAGCACTGAACGTATTAGGAAAATTGCTTCATTCTTTCCCTGCCGGTAGCCTACAACTAATAATAGTAATTATTTATGTGGCGCTTGCTATATGCTGGGTATTTTAGGTATCCTCTGCCTATTAACTCATTCAGTCTTCTCAACGACACTAATAAGTAGGTTCTTTTTATCATCCTGATGGGGAAACCAAGACCCGGATAAGTAATTTGCCAAATTTGCCAACTTAGTTTTGGCAAAGTCAGGCTTTGAACCATGGCCGTCAACTGCGGGGCCCATATTCTTAACCTCTGTAGGGGAAGAAATTTTATCTTCAGGCCAGATGAGCCCCATCCTACTGCTGAGCTCACTGATCTTGAAAAGACCCTTAAAGCTTTTCTCCCTCTCAAGCATTTTTACAAGAAATAATTATGTTGAAGCAAAGCAACACACACACACACACACACACACACACACACACACACACACACACTTCCCTGTAATTTGCCATCTCAGTAGGCAGTGCCTATGGAGACTTCTTCAAACACACATGCTTTGTAACATCATGCGGAGAAACTACCCTCTACGTTGATATAAAGGCTTATTTTAAAAAAGCTTCACGAGGGGAAAATGGTCTGTCCCCTTTAATTTAAAGCAAATTTCTGAAGTCTCTGGAAAAGCAAGGAAAGTGTATAGATACGTATCGAAGTGGGTGTAGAAACTGATACTGAGGAACCTCTCAAGGTGAGCCTGGGGTCTTGGAGGGGGAAAAAAAGAAAGCTGGGAAGTCCAGTGTTACCGGGAGAAAGTTGTTGCCTGCCACATAGGGGACTGTGGAGAAGGGAGCTTGCTTCCGTGATCGGGGCTGGTCCCCAAAAGCTTGTTCTCCAACTAGCAAAGCCCCACCGAGCAGGGGGAGCTCTTAGGTTATCTGGAGCGCAGAGAGCGCAAAGGGACGGCTGGCATATAGGTATCACTGGCGAGGAGAAGAAAGGGTCTGCTACCCAGTGCTTAAGCTTCAAAGTCCTGCTGAAGCCTCGGAGCCCTGGAAGGCTATTTGGACTGTAAGGAAAGGCTTGTGGTAAGTTTTGTTTCTATGGAAATAAAGCAATTAGCTTAAACAGCAATTGAAAACTATTTAGTGAAAAAGATACCAAATGGCATTTCTTTTCCTTTTACACTAAATCGCGTATGATTGCCTCAATTAGCAACTGGAGAGCAACACGTGTTGATGCTTCTGCTTATTTTTAATTAAAGCTTTCTTTTATTCTTAGAAAAACAACACTGATTGGACTGGGTACCAGAAGGTGAAACCCAGTGATCTTGCCTGGGGGAAGCCTTCCTAGGTGATTTTTACCATTGTATGTGAAACACCTTTGGGCTGCTCGAGGTACCTACTGGAATTTCAGATTGAGCTTTGGGCGAGAATGACATATTCAGACTTGCCTTAAAAACAACAAAGTGCAACGTGTTGATTTCGGTCCTACTTTATTCTTGACACGGGCTGAAAGTACCGTTAAGAAAATGTTCTCTAAGTCACCATAGTCTCCCCAGTTACACACCTCCCTTCCATGTCGTTATATGGTGGCGCTCTTTCCCTTTTTTTAGGATGGCTGTAGGATAGCGCTTCTCAAACGAGTCACCTGGGCTTCATGTGAAAAAGCAGCTTCTGGGGCTGTAGGTCCAAGGTGGAGCTCAAGATTCGTTCTTTTCTTTCTTTTTCTTTCTTTCTTTCTTTCTTTCTTTCTTTCTTTCTTTCTTTCTTTCTTTCTTTCTTTCTTTCCCTTCCTTCCTTCCTTCCTTCCTTCCTTCCTTCCTTCCTTCCTTCCTTCCTTCCTTTTTTAAAATTTTTTTAAAGATTTTATTTATTTACTTGCCAGAGAGAGAGGGAGAGAGGGGAAGGCAGAGGGAGAAAGGAGAAACAGACTCCCCACTGAGCAGGGATCCCGGTGCAGGACTCGATAGCAGGATTCCGGGATCATGGCCTGAGCCAAAGGCAGACGCTTAACCAACTGAGCCACCCAGGCGTCCCAAGATTTTGCATTTCTAGCAAGTGCCCAGTGAGGCTCATGCTCCTGGTCCCGGGATCACCCTTTGAACATTAGGTAGATCGTGACAGCGTTCTGTGTGTGTGTGTGCGCGTGCGTGTGTGAATGGTTAGGGATTATAATACTTGATTAATTTTTCCTCCTCTTTTCAAATATTCAAATCTAAAAGTTGAAATTAAAAAAAAAATCTCATTTTCCTGTTTCAATGCCCAAATACACTGGATTAAAGCAGTCAACCCGAGCAGCGAGGAAGGAAGAGGATCCTAGGAGAATCAAGCTTAATTCTTACCACGGAGCGATGTGTAGTTGGGCTCTCACACTTGTTTAAGAAATGGTGCCGAGAAGGTGAACAGACCCATCGAAGGGACAGAAGGCATCTGCAGAGGCTTGTCTGACAGTTTCCCTCCTACAGCATCACTAAGGGTGTGAGCTCCTACCTCAAGTCTTCCCAACGCGTGTCAGTAGGTGCTCAGGACAGGTGACGCTCCCGTCCGCGGAGCAGTCATTCCCCAGCTCTGGCCTCCCACACGGAACTTTATTGCCTCATTTTTGCCCGCTTTGAACATTTACCAGTTCACTCTGATACAATTATGTCAGTCCTTTTTATCCCTGAGCAAATTCAGAGGTTCAAGTAAAGGGCAAGTTATACTTTGATTCAGCTTTTCTTAATTTGCTCAAAGATGAACTGAGAAAACATTTACTCAGTTTTTCCATTTTCATCTTCTTTCTCTCATTCTCAATACTCTATCCTCTTTTTCCTATTAACAAAAACAAGTGAGAACATAAAAAATAATCTGTGCAAGTGGAATATATTATGTTATCAGCTGTTGGCCAGTGAAGAGCCAGGCAGACTGTATTTTGCACCTGATGATTCAGGAAGAGAGCAATTGGGGCCCAAAGGGGGTGAGGTGAATCTTTCCTGAAATTCTTAAGCCCTGAAGCATACCGATAGCTGATTTAATATTTCACCTGTTGACAAATGGTCAAGGGACAGTAAAGCCATCAGAGCAGGGCAGAGGGAAAGGGAACAGAGGGATGGAGTGGGGTGGAGGCTGGTCCTCAGGGAGGACTGAGCAATTCAGAGACGGAAACAAAGAGGGTTTGTATCATGAAAACAATGACCTAAAAGTGACAAAAGAAGGGAAGAGGGACAAGTAAGAAGGAACTTTAACAGCTTGGCCTTCAAATGAAGCTGATTTTTATTTTTTTTATTTTTATTTTTTAAAAATTTTATTATTATTTTTTATTATTATGTTCCATTAACCAGCATATAGTACAACATTAGTTTTTGATGTAGTGTTCAACAATTCATTAGTTGCATATAGCGCCCAGTGCTCATCACCACACATGCCCTCCTTAATACCCATCACCCGGTTACCCCATTCCCCTCACCCCCCTCTCCTCTGAAACCCTCAGTTTGGTTCCTGGAGTCTAGAGTCTCTCATGATTTGTCTCCCTCTCTGATTTCTTCCCATTCAGTTTTCCCTCCCTTCTCCTGGGGTCCTCCGTGCTATTCTTATGTTCCACATATGAGTGAAACCATATGATAATTGCCTTTCTCTGCCTGACTTATTTCACTTAGCATAATTCCCTCCAGTTCCATCCATGTTGATGCAAATGGTGGGTATTCATCCTTTCTGATGGCTGAGTAATATTCCATTGTATATATGGACCACATCTTCTTTATCCATTCTTCTGTTGAAGGGCATCTGGGCTCCTTCCACAGTTTGGCTATTGTGGACATTGCTGCTATGAACATTGGGGTGCATGTGCCCATTATTTTCACTACGACTGTATCTTTGGGGTAAATACCTAGTAGTGCACTTGCTGGGTCATAGAGTAGCGCTATTTTTAATGTTCTGAGGAACCTCCATACTGTTTTCCAGAGTGACTGTACCAGCTTACATTCCCACCAACAGTGTAAGAGGATTCCCCTTTCTCCACATCCTCGCCAACACTTGTTGTTTCCTGTCTTGTTAATTTTTGCCATTCTAACTGGTGTAAGGTGGTATCTCTTTGTGGTTTTGATTTGTATTTCCTTGATGGCTAGTGATGTTGAGCATTTTTTCATGTGTCTGTGAGCCATTTGTATGTCTTCTTTGGAGAAGTGTCTGTCTGTTCATGTCTTCTGTCCATTTATTGACTGGATTATTTGTTTTTTTGGGTGTTGAGTGTGAGAAGTTCTTTATAGATCTTGGATATCAGCCCTTTATCTGACGTGTCATTTGCAAATATCTTTTCCCATTCCATGGGTTGCCTCTTAGTTTTGTGGACTGTTTACTTTGCTGTGCAAAAGCTTTTTATTTTGATGAAGTCCCAAAAGTTCATTTTCACTTTTGTTTCCCTTGCCTTTATTGACATGTCTTGAAAGAGGTCGCTATGGCCAATGTCGAAGAGGTTACTGCTGAGGTTTTTTTTTTTTTTTGAAAGCATTTATTTAATTATTTGAGAGAGAGAAAGAGAGCACAAATGGGGTGGGGAGGGGCAGAAGGAGAAGTGGAAGCAGACCCCCCTACAGAGCAGGGAGCTCAATGTGGGGTTTGATCCCTGAACCTCGGGATCCTGACCTGATCCAAAGACAGATGCTTAACCCACTGAGCCATCCAGGCACCCAAGGAAGCTGGGTTTAAACACACAATTTTGGCTAAAGATGGGTTACTGAAAAAGATAAGTCTTTATCGCTACTGAGGCCGCAACTGAACAATTTTCTAATGAGCCAGGAATTTAGACTAGGAGTTCTTTAAGAATGCCTGGGGTATAAAAGAAAGAAGTGTTTCCCAAAGGTTGCACAGACCTGCTGCTTCTGGGAAGGAATGGTGAGGAAGGGGGATGGAGAAGGGGTGCTGCCTTTGGAGTTCATTCCTGCCCAAAGCTTCCATAGGAATTCAAACTCGTACAGAGCGCCATGTTTTTCTAAACTTACTGCTGTTTTTAAAGTCTCTCTTCATAGAAGGCGCTAATGTGATCAAGCTCTGAAAACCAGAACATAAAAAGGAAGTCGATTCTGTTAATGCTCCAAGTTCTCCTTCAAGGTCAGGTTGAGGGCATCTTGACAAATCGGAGAAAAAGGGAAGTCATTTTTCCAAAAACTTTGTTTAAAATAAATAGTTATTTTGGGGCTCTTTTGTCAGGTTTAGATGTAGAAAACATCTTAGAGACAATGTGGTTTGATGCTCTTATTTTATAAGGGAAAGAGGGAAGTACCTTTCCGCTGGTCACGTGGCTGGTTAGTGATTAGATTTGAACTCAGCTATTATGCCTTTTTGGTTTTTTGTGTTTGTTTTTGTTTTTATTTGATTATATTATCCCTTTTGTAATGCTCTCAGCACAGTATTCTCCCTATGCCTTCGGAACATGTATCTGCTTCCTTTCAGAAATATTTAATGACGTCTTCTCTCAAATAAGAAGGGTTGAAGTGAGAAGGTCCACATAAAGGGTGCTCCTATATGTTAATGTTGCTCTTCAAACTGATGTTTTTAGGGGACACTTAGGGGGCTCTTGCTATGTTCAGCGCTCCAGCTGGCTGACCAATCTGCCTCAGAGATTAATTAGGAAACAATAGAGGAAAAAAAATCAAGGCACTGGTTTTGGCAGGTTTCCTCATGATTCAAACCGTCTGCGTGCGGCAGGACATTCTCATTGGTCAATTCTGACCGAAAAGGATTGGAGCTTGCGGGCCTTTTATTAGTTCAGACTTGCATCCTCATCCAGTTACCTGTGATATCTTCTGCAGGAATCACTGCTGGTCAGGACCACATCCATTCGGGGAGGATTGATCGATTCTAAGAGCACTGTCTTCTGCACAGAACAGTAAGGCCCTTGGGACCCCAGTTATGCTCCAACTTGGAGATCACTTTGCTGTTTCCCCTCCAGCAGATTCCAGCAGCAGATACAATCTAGAGCCTCAAAGGCAGGGCTGGAAACAAAATGACAACTTGGCTGTCAGTATTCTGGGCTTGAACCTGCTTTGGCATGGGAGCGGATAAGATGACCTCATAGGTCTTTTCCATCTCCAATTTCTGTGAACCATTGTTCTTGGGAATAGATGATTTAATAGGCCAATACATATTTGTGTTTGCCCACTCTGCTGTTCCTTGTATTTGTTATATTTTACTTGGTTACCCTGGGAAGAACAAATCCATTATGTAAGTCCAGAGACACTCAGAGGTCAAAATCTGCAAAGGGCAGAGTTTGAAGGGATGTGGTCAAGAGAGAGATGGCGGTGAATAGGAAACCTGAGCTCACAAGTGCTTTCTAGATGTTCCCAGAGCAAAGTTTGAGGAAAAATACCAGGATGTGATGTCTTCTGGTGCAGTGGAAAGAATATAAATATGGAGACAGAAGACCTAGTTTGAACTCTGACTTACTGGCTTCTAATGATTTCAGCTTCCACATAGATAATGGATTCAATAATAGTTACCCTGTTTATTTTAAAGAGGGTTGGTTTGAGAGTCATATGAGAGAATATGTGTCTGTGTATTACAAGTGTAAAGTGATATATAAATTAGGGATATTATTATTATTATTTAATGAAGTGCTTCTTATGCTCAGAGTTGAATAGAAAAGTTCCTTGCACAAAGAGCCATGCCAAAAACAGCTGTGTTTTCTGAAAGCAATTTTGGAAGAAAGGATGAGAAACTGACAATAGGAAATTAAGTTTAATCAGTTCACAGGAAGAAAGAGAAGTAAAACCTCAAATGTTTTTGTCTTCTGGTTTGTTCGGCATGTAAGCCAAAGCACATTTCAAAGTCTGAGAAATATTGAAAATCACCATTGATCTTTTTCTTATGATGAATGACTCCTAGAAATTCTTCAAGTAATATTTTAACTGGTCTAATACTCAAAAAAGCTGATTGAAATAGTGTAATTCAATATAGATTTTTCTGAGCAGCTTCTATGTGCAAGACCACAACCTAGGCTTAGAAAGAAAAAAACATTCCCTGCCTCCAAGAATTGCAATTTAAAAGGGAAAAATGAGTTCATAAATACATCCAGTGTTTTCCAGGGGTTAAAATAGGATCAAAATGATTCTCACAAAAGAGTTTTTTGTTGGCTTTATTTCCTCGCAGATTGCTCAGTGGTATCCAGAAGTGACCCACTCACTGAACCATTGACCCCCATGTTGCAAACACCATTTTGGTTCTCTCCCGACCCAGTGCATTGTGGTCATGCCTCCTGGCTTTGTCAGAATCCACTGAGATCCCGGATGTTGCTGGTGCTCACAGGTGCTTCCTCTACTGGTCCCTGCTTGAGCTGCCACTGCTGCCCATAAATGCCTCTACTGGGATTAGTACCGCACAAGTCACATTAAATAAAAAAGTCAGATAGTTGTATAAACAATGTGTAGTAGGCAAAATGGGTGAAGGGGAGGGGAAGATACAGGCTTCCGGTTATGGAATGAGGGAGTCGTGGGAATGAAAGGTACAGTATAGGGAATATAGTCAATGGTGTTGTAATAGCAATACCTGTCATAGGTATTGGTGACCGATGGTAGCTACACTTGTGGGGAACACAGCATAATGTACAGAGATGGTGAATCACTATGATGCACACTTGAGACTAATGTAACTAGTGTGCCAACTATGCATTCATTAAAAAAAAGTGTAGTAGAAATGCCCAGAAGGACTCTATGGATTCTGCTCAGCTAGGGGAATGCGTAGGGGTCATGGAATGCTCTATCTGAAAGAATACATTTATTTTTTATATTTATTTATTTATTTATTTATTTATTTATTTATTTATTTGGTAGGGGAGGGAGAGAACAGGGGAAGGAGCAGAGACGGAGGAAAAGTAAAGGGGGAAAGAATCTTCAGCAGACTCTGAGCTGAGTGTAGAGCCCAACGTGGTGCTCAGTCTCACGACCCTGAGATCATGACCTGAGCCAAAACCAAGAGTCAGTTGCTTAACTGACTGAGCCACCCAGGCGCCCCAATAATGCATTTATTTTTTAATATGAAGCATGAATAGATGACAAAAGACAGGAGAGAAGTGTATCCCAGAATCATGGACTACACAGACAAAAACATAGAGATGTAAGAGTTCATAACATCTAGTCTAGGAAAATAAAGCAGGGCTTTCTCAAAAGCAGCAGAATAGGGTATTAAGAAAAACAAAAATAAGTTAAAACAAGGGCCAATTATATCTATAAAACATAGGAGCACATTTTTACCTTCCCACTATTATACTTCCTACAGTAGAGTAAGAGGTACAGTTGGTACTATTTCCCTTCTCATTAAACAATAAAACAGGATTCAAATTAAAATCCCTCTGAGTGAAGTCTTGAGGTGGAGAAGGCATGTAGTGAGTTCCAAGAATAAAGGAGCACGTTATCAAAATGCCTGGACATCTCATCACTCAGGGCTCAGAAACCTTAACTATAACCAGCAAGTCACCAGGAATGCAGTGTCTGAGACTTTAGATTGAAGTTTCTTTACCATAACTCATGAACGTTTAGCATAGTAATTAATAAATTTGTTAAATAGAATTCTAAAAAGTGTTACATTTCCCAAAAAGTTGAGTAGTTTCAATTGGAGGTTCTGGCTAAATACACAGAAAACAGGTTTTATTCCAAGGCATAACAATTGGTGTTGGGACCCACGGTTCTGTATACGCATAGTCTTTAATCAGTGTTAAGCAGTGTGAGTTCCTGGCACCATCAACCTTCACACTAAGAAAACTCGAAGGCAGTCTTTTCATATAAAGAAGAAAACTATTTCTTCTTTTGACCCACAGATGCCTATGGATTTCTTTGCTTATACTATACTCCTCCCCTGCTTCCCACACGACTCAGTAGGACATAACTCTTGAGTTATCCTCTCCTACGGCTACTCCAGCAATGCTGCTCTGCTCAGGGGTTTCTTCTCTTGTCAGTGTATGTGATTTCTGCTGTGCTCTGAGAGAGTAGTCACTATGGCCCGTTGATCGGAAATGCCTTCAAACGATGGCAAGCATAATGATGTCTTATGCTCTGTATCATCCATCTTGGTAAGTCAGTGCCAACAAACACATCTCACGCAGAAGCAGAGGATCTGAAAATCTCCCAGAAAGTCCAGAGACAGTCAGGAATCTCTCATTGTCTTCTCTACCAGACTTATGTATTCTCGTCACACTTTTTGCCACAGGGCAAAAAGAAAATGATGGTAAAAATAATGAAAATAATGTCGACGATGTACTATGTACTAGCAGTTTCCATAGAGATGAATTTGTCATTTATTCATCCTAGTAATTCAACGACCCCCTCCAAGAGGCAGACATTGAGGCTTTGGACCAGTTAAGTCAATATCCCAAGGTCACGTGGTGACAGTGTAGCACAGCTGGGACCCAAACCCAGGTCTGCTTGTTCCGAAATCCACGCTCTTCAGCAGGGACACTCTCAGTCTCTTCCATTCAAACAACGAAGCTGATCTGTGACTGGGGAGGACGGGCACGGGGTATGTCAGGCTGATGTTATCCCATCTTCTTTCTTTTATGTAGGATAAATGTAGAAACTAGCTTTAAAGACTTCTAGATGACGCTCTATTAAGGCATTAATCATAAGACCTTGGAAGATTGCTTTTTAAAAGGAGAAATACACAATATTCATAATGGAATGATGGCTAACGAAAAGAAGTTCAAGGGCTTAATCCAAACAATGAAATAAATACAAAATAGGGAATGACTAATTGACACAAGCTAAGCTGAAAATGATCCAGAAATAAAACATGTGTTTGAATTACCTTTTTTTAAATAAAGATTTTATTTATTTATTTGAGGGAGAGTGAGAGCAAGAGAGAAAGCACAAGCAGGAGGAGGGACAGAGGCAGAGGGAGAAGCAGACTCCCTGCTGAGCAGGGACCCAACTTGGGACTTGCTCCATCCGAGGACCCTGAGGCCATGACCTGAGCCAAAGGCAGATGCTTAACCAACTGAGCCACCCAGGTGCCCCTGAATTACCTTAAAAAAAAACAACAACAGAAAAATAAAAGAAAAGATTTAAGACAGTCTATGGCTAGAATTGAACAGAGAGAGACTGGCAAAATGAGCCTTTTTCATATACCCAGAAATTTGCAGTTACTAACATATTAACGCAAATTTGATTTACACTTAACGATAGGGAGGTAAAGATGATTTAGAGAAAAACTACCAAAAGATGGAAGAAACTGAAGACAGGAATTATGGGTAAATGTTAATGGCATTTGAGTTGTTCAGTTTAGAGGAAAAGATCGAGTACCATTCACGGATACCTAATATCATTATAAAAATTACAGTTTTTTGCTGGCTTCTACTTTTATAGAAGGTATAAGGATTAGTTTGTGTTTCAGATTTACTTCATTTTAGCCAAAGACGTTTCCTTTTCTGAAAAGTTATATGTAAATTAAGTGTTTACCAAAATCAAACAAACTATGAGCTAAAGAGCAGGAGGGATTCCATTAATAGATTCAAATCGGAAAGAAATTAAAACTCCAAATTATTCTTTTCTGTGGTACTGTGAACAAACCACAGGTCCCCCCAGTCTCAACCCAATCCCTCCAAAAAGCCTCTGTGAGTCAGTTTGAGCTATGACTGACATTATAAATTTTTCTGAAGCAATTGAAATGGAACAAAACCAGAACATTGAAATACTCTCCAAACCCAACTTGACCAACCTGATATTTCACTTGGTTTGAATTCCTCATGTTAAAAAAAAAAAAAAAAAAAAAAAAGGTTTTTTTTGAATCATGCTTTAAATGCACCAGACAGGTCTTCTATTTAAAAAAGAAATCCTACGGTGGATGCTTTAGAAAAACAGATTTTGTGAAATGAATAATCATGCACTGATCTATTCGTTTTGAAAATGTTGATTTGGGGGATCTGATTTGCTTAAACACCTGATTCTCTATAGGTTTTGATTATAATGATGTGGCCAAACTGGTTATAGAGGAAACTTGTTCAGTTACCAGGCTTAACAACTGTATGGACAAGACATCCTTATGGAACTAATGTAACACTGTGTATCAATGATAATTCAATAAAAATACATAAAATATGTAAACAAGCCAAAAAACAATACAACTTTGATGACTATTTTACATTAAAAATTAATTATATAATTTAGGTGACTAGTGGCATGATTTAATCTCTTTTACAGAGAGAAAAATCTAGAAAATTGACATCATGAACACTCCATGCTTAGAAATTTTAGGAACTTCAAGAAGTCAGAATTGGCCCATTCGTTTTTAGAGCCCTGCGTCCGTGTCCATCATGGTGATGCTCATAAGATATGTGTGCTAGCAGCTTCCCCTTTCACCACAGGAAAACGCCAGCCCTTCTGGAGAGTGGCCTCAGCCAAGGTAGTAGACGCCATGATTGGTTTTCCTTTACCTCACCACTGGGATGGTCCTTAATACTTTATAGAACTCATTCTCTCGAGCTTGTGTCCCTTACTTCTCATGGAGGCAAAATATTGCATTTAATTTTCTTAATAGAAATGGGAAGGACCCTCCAGGTCACATTTTCTTGTTTTTGGTTCCTGTTTCTTTGAATTTGACTCCCTCGTGGGGTCCTGGGGATATTAGAACCTCATTATTCTTTAAGCTTTGAGTTATACTTAGAGGCTAATTTAAATCAATCCCCAAATAACAGCCAAATGGTGTGTGTTGGGGGGGTGGTGGTGGTGGTAAATCAGGGATGGATAAGTGTAACCTCTTTTCCTAAGGTGTGAACCCATTTACCTTTATCCCTTAGAGGGGCACATGTAAAAAGCCACTAATAGAATGTCCCCTTCTATCCGTTTCATCTCTTCTACCTATGCGTCTAATTGCACGTCTGGATCCACAAGGAAATGATTGGGGGTTGGGGAGGGGTCGGCTACTCAGGTACACAGTAGGCAGGAAATGTGAAATCAAGTGAAAAAAAAATGGAGTGTGAGAGTTTTCCCGACCCTGAAAAACAAGGGGGGTACTTTATAAAACCGAAGGACAAGTACACATGGAGAAGGTGTCAAATTTACTGCCAGACAAATGACATTCAAAATATTTATGAAAAAGAGGCTTTCATTCCAAAGCCAGCTGTTTGAGCCTGGGCCAGTGATTCAACCTCTGCTATGATGTTTCCCTAATGTGATCAGTTAGGAATGATCGTCACTCAACAGCATTATTTCGTGGATTAACTAAAATATAGAAATAGGCTAATGTGGTACCTGAGGCGTAATAGACTCAGGGAATATTCTTTCTCTTCCTTTTCATGAAGTTAACTGTTAAAACACCAAGTGTATAATAACAATTTTATCACCCACTTACTGCGTGTCATTAAGTGACCGTTAAATACCAGGAGCTTTACGTATTTTGCCTGTATTGTATGATTTAACTCTTCCAACAATCCTGTCAGGTAAATGTTATCAGCTGTTTGTGGTTGTTGCTGTTGTTATTGTTTACAGATGAATTAATTGAGACACAGAGAAGGTAAGTAACTTGCCTAACATCTCGCAGCTGGTAGAATCCAGATTAGACCCACACTATGACACAAAAATATTATTACACCTTTTCTTTTCTCCAAGTCTGCTAACCAAGCATGCACAGTTCCCTCTGGGGAAAAGATCTGTACTCTACTTTACATTTATCAAACAGAAACAGTGTTTTTCACACAATGATCAAGAAGACTGATTCCCCCCCTGAGTTACTTCAAGAAACCTTGAGCTATCTGGGTAATCTAGAAAACATCTGGTCATTTACTCTGCCAGTGTCCTGACTGTGACCACGCCATTACAGTAATACAGTGTATATTCTTTGGTATCTGACATTTTTTCACTCAACAATATTTTCGTGAAGTCCATTTAAGTCGTGCAAGTATCCATAGCTTACTTGTATTCAATGATGAGTAGATTTTCCCAGGGAGGAATAGATCATCACTGGATATTTGCAAAGTTTTCAGTCAGAACTATGATGAATAATCGTGTGGTGAATATTTTTGTTCCAATCTTTCGGTGCATATGTGCTTACGTTTCTGGGGAGCAGAATTGTTGGATGATAGGATATGTGTATGTTCAGCTTTAAGAGATACCAGCAGTTTTGCAAAGTGGTTGTACGCTTTACACTTCCACCAGCACCGAGTTCCAGTTGTCTCGATCCCCATCAACAATTGTTATTTTAAGTCATTTTCATTTTCACCGTCGTGGCAAGTGTGTAGTGTAGTACATTAGGGTTTAATTTGTGCTTCCCTGATGACAGTGAAGTTGAGCATTTTTTATATGTTTATTGGCCACTTGTGAAGTATGTGTCAATCATTTTTCTATCAAATGGATCATCTTTTTATTGATTTGTAGGACTTCTCTACATATCCTGGATATGCGCCCTTTGTGAAAGACTGTAAATATCGTCTTTCTGTGGCTTGCCTTTCTCACTCTCTTGATGTCTTTTGAAAAATTAAAGTTTTTACTTTTAATGCAGTCCAATTTATTATTTTTTTCCTTTGAGGATAATGCTTTTTATGCTCTGGTTAAGCAATCTTTCCCTCCCTTGGATTATACTCTCCAGTATTTTACTTTATTTTTTATTTATTTATTTATTTATTCGACAGAGACAGCCAGTGAGAGAGGGAACACAAGCAGGGGGAGTGGGAGAGGAAGAAGCCGGTTCCCAGCGGAGGACCCTGATGTGGGGCTCAATCCGAGATCGCCAGGATCACGCCCTGAGCCGAAGGCAGACGCTTAACGACTGCGCTACCCAGGCGCCCCTCCAGTATTTTACTTGAGAGCACTATTGTTTCGCCTTTCAGGTATAGATCCACGATCCACCTCAAATGGATATCTGCATGTAATTTGAGGTAAAGGATGTGTCAGTTTGTCTGTATGTAGGTCCATTTGTCCTAGCACTATTTAGATTATTATCTTTCCGTGGTTGTATAGTTAACACCATTGTATTCAATGTAGTGGCTAGATATGGGAGGGTCTGTATAGACTACTTTTTTTCCCCAGAGATCTATTTGTTAATCCTTGAGGCTATATCATACTGTGTTAATTACTGCCACTTTATAATACATCTTTGTATCTGGTATCTGGGAGAATAAATCCTTTGACCTTATTTTCCCTCAAATGGCACTTGAATAGCTTTGACTTTGTTCACCTTTTAATATAAGTTTTAGATTTAGCCTTTCAAGATCCACCAAAACTGTGAAAAAAAAAGGCTTCAAGATTTTTTGGGGGGGATTGCATTAAACCATTATGATCAGTTTGGGGAGAATTGACATCCTAACATAATTCTTCCATTGTATAAGCCTGATAATATCCATCTCTTTATTTACGTAGGTTTTCTTTGATTTTTGTGCTGTATACTTTACAAATTTCTGTGTAGACATCTTACACGGCTTTCTTTAGATTTATTCCTAGAAACTTGGTTATTTGACACCACTGAGAATGAGATCTTTTTAAAAATTCAACTTCCCATTTGTTAGCCGCCATCGAATGCAATCGATTTTTTTGTATATTGTTCTTTACCCAGCAGTTTTGAAAAGCTGCTTATTATGTTGAATTTTCTATATAATCACATTATCTGTGCTGAGAATTGTATTTTTCTCTTTCAATCCTTACACCTCTTACTTATTTTTCTTACAGCACTTACCTTTCTAGCACTTCCAGGATGATCTCGAGAGGTCGTGATAGTGAGCTTCTTATTCTTGTTCCTGATCTCAAAGGGAAATTTCAAAATTTATTACCACAAAGTAAGATGTCTGCTGAAGGTTTTTTGTAGACACTGTTAACCAGATTAAGAATGTTTACTTAAGTTCACTAGGAATCATTACAAATCACAAATACATATTGAATATTTTCAAATATGTTTTGCAAATATTGAGATAACCATATTTTTTTCCTTCATAATTCTCTTACTGTGGTGAAGTACGCTGATTCATTTCTTAATGTTAAATCAACTTTGCCTCTTTGGTCTGAACCCAAATTAGGCGTGATGTATCAATCTTGTCACGGCTTGCTCATAGAATGTTTAAGAATTTTGCTTCTGTGTCCGTGAATTAGATTTGCCTGTAATTCCCCACTCCCCACACTGACTTTGGCAAGTTTTGTTATAAAGGTTATGCTGGTCTTATAAAATAAAAACAAGAATCTCTTCTACCCTCTTTTTTTTCTGCTTGTGTAAAAATGGCATTATACCTTCCTGAATGTTTGCTAAAATTCACTGGTAACTTTTCTTGGTCTGGAGTTTACTTCCAGTGAAGGTATTTATTTACTGAGTTTATTTATTTAATAGTTATTATAGTGTTATTTGTATTTTTGATTTCTTCTTTCATCTTTGGTAATTATATATATTTTAAGACTTTATTTATTTGTTTGAGAGAAAGAGAGAGAGAGCACAAGTGGGGAACAGGGAGAAGCAGACTCCCCTTTGAGCAGGGACCCCCGATGCAGGGCCCTTGATCCCAGGACCCTGGGATCATGAGCTGAGCCGAAGGCAGCAGCTTAACTGACTGAGCCACCCAGGCACCCCAGTAATTATACATTTTTAAGTAAGTTGAATTTTTTTGAAGTTTGCTAATGTAAATTTCCAAGTTCATTTTCTTTAAGTTGCTTATGATAATAGTGACCATATAATTTATAATCCTACTGGAACACTTTTGAGAGTGAGAAAGGAAGTACAAATAATTAAAGTTGGGTAGTTTTTGAACTACTTATTTTTTTAACCTAAAATTGATTTTGTTATTTTGGTGTACTTATAAAATGTTTTTACTGAAAATCTATTTTCAAAGATGAAAGGTTTTCTATAAAATATAAATAGTATATCTATTTTTATTAATACAAAAGAAGTCTTAATACTGAATATATAATCATTATAAAATGACATACAAATATTTGTTTTTAGTAAATACTCATGTCACTTAATTGGTTTCTTGGCTCTGTTTATCACTGATATTACTGTATCACTGACATTTTTCTGAAGAATATGGTTTTTTTACAATGTTGTCTTACTATTTTTAATTTTTTCATAGAATTTCCTGCAGTGTTTTCAAAATTGAATTTCATCTTTCTAAATTTGCAATTGTTGTCAATTTCAATTGATGTTTCTTTGCAGATGAAGATATTTTCAATTGAGAGCTTACTTTTTCTATAGGTGTTGAGGTACCTCAAAGCTCATAGTAGTTTCCTAGAACAAATTTTATTATTTTTTCATAATGATATGTATAAATATTTCAGTCCAAATATTTTCACAGGTTATGTCTCTTTGCTTCAATTCAAAGTGCATTTCTCTGAAAAATATTTTTGCTTGGCAAAATTCATCAAAAAAGTTGTCTATGCTTATGATTCTTTGAGCATTTGCTAAATTTATATGCTGCAAAATTGTGGGCCTTTTCAATTTCATTCCACTCTAGTTCAGAATATAAATTTATCCAATTAAAAATAGGCGGTCCATCAAAAGATTCTTATGACAACTTAACATCACAAATCTCAATTATAATGTTTTAATGTTAAATCTTGCACCCCATTTGAGTTCTCATAGTTGATTTCTCCAGTTCCTCCTTATTTACGAAGGGATACATTCGTATTTCTTTCTCTCTGAAAGTTTTGTTACCTAATTGCAATTAGAAACTCTAAGAGCTAAAGCTGTTTGTTGTTCCATTGTTGAACATTTTCATTAAAGATTTACAACTGATTTTGACAAAAATAGGACCAAATTCTAGAAGTCTTGTTTTTGAAGAACTTCAAAAGCATTGTAGGTCATTGAGGTTGAATTATTAAGGAGTTCTCCTTCGAAGGCTTGAACATTCCTAAAATCTGAGCGTAAGTGGCAAAGACAGCACACATGGCTGGCCATGCTGGTATGTATATTCCAATTTACTATCAAGTTTATCACAAAATTTTTGTTGTTCGTTGTCCTAATTTACATATATCTGTAAGTACTGACAACTAGCAGCTTCTTTGGGTGTAGTTATAAATTATGTGCATACCACAACTAATGATTAAGACACAAATTTGAAATTAAGTAAGAATTTTACCTTATATTGGTGTCATGTTTCACCAAAATTTGTATTTTTATCACAAAAACAAGTAATCTTGTCTTCATTGTTGAACTCTTTTTTTTTTTTAATTTTTTATTTATTCGACAGAGATAGAGACAGCCAGCGAGAGAGGGAACACAAGCAGGGGGAGTGGGAGAGGAAGAAGCAGGCTCATAGCGGAGGAGGCTGATGTGGGGCTCGATCCCACAATGCCGGGATCATGCCCCGAGCCGAAGGCAGACGCCCAACCGCTGTGCCACCCAGGCGCCCCTAAACTCTTAAACAGAATTTACGATAGCCTTCACAAAAATGTTCCATTCTGACTTTCAACAGAATGAACTCCCAAGAATTTTGCTCTGTGTAAACAACAGAAGCATTATTGAATTAACTGATTTTCTGTTTGAAGGATCTGAGGACAGTAGTAGAAAGCCAGTGCTTACATGTTTGGGAAGTTGTTGAACCAACGGAGCCAATATATTCATAGCTGTCACTTTACTTTTCATATGAATGCAAGAAATCTTATATTAACAAAATGAGTGGAATTAATTTAGAGCAGTCATTTGATCTAAATGAAAAGTCATGCTTCATAGAATGATAAATAAATATACCTTCTGCAGTTGCTTTTGCTCATTTTTGTTTTCAGAAATAATCTTCTCAAAATAAATATGAATTTTGAAGTAAGATAGTGACACATTAGCAAATTTGTGTCTTCTGTCTTTCTTGTGCACGTGGTCAGGAGTAACACTTTGACTCCCATGATGACCGGGTAAATGTAAACTCATAGTTTGTGTAGTTCACATGTTTATCAGCAACATCCTTGAGAAACTGAAATCCAGTACTTGATTTTTACCAAATATGCTTTTTTAAAATTCAAAAATATTTTTTTGAAAATAAAGAATGCATCACCTAACAGTCGACGAAGCATATAGTTACACACGTTACTCCATCCGATGAGTGACAAAAGCATTATAGCAAGAGTTTAGATTTTTCTAGTCCATACCCTTCCTGGCAGGACTGCACAGCTGTTTTCCCACAGAAATTCCTCATGTAACCTGTAATTTTTCACTTTTCTCACAGACTCCACCTCTGGCAGCCTGGCGCTTTCATGCATCTCATAGTCTCAGCATGAATCATGGCAGAACTCACTGGAATGCCAAGTAGCTAACAGGGGCTGTCCGATGACTAGTCTCTTATCTTCCCCAGAGCCCAGCATCAACTGGTGCAGCCCTCCTGCAAAATAGACTAATTCAATCAGTGAGTGCCCTCCTTGCTGCCTGTGAAGGGAGGTGTTTGCTGAGCCGGGTCTGGTTAGGGTTCGCAGGAATGGCAGTTCATAATCTATCATCCTCAGTTTTATAGTGGGAACTGTGTTCACTGAACATACATTTCTCTCTCTCTCTCTCTTTTAAAGATTTTATTTATTTGAGAGCAAGAAAGAGAGCACACAAGTGGGGGGGGTATGGGGGGAGACAGAGGGAAAGGGAGAAGCAGACTCCCCGCTGAGCAGGGAGCCTGATGCCATGTGATGCGGGGGCTCAATCTCAGAACCCCAGGATCAGGACCTGAGCGGAAGGCAGACGCTTAACCGACTGAGCCACCCAGGCGCCCTGAACGTACATTTCATATACCTCTAGATAGAGCCACAGCAGAATGTGAAAGTACAAAGAAGAGGTCTACACAATCCATCCAGGACTATTTTATTAAAAGTATGAAAATTAATACTTTGTTACAAAAGGCAACTCAGATGAACTAGGAAGCAGTTGGGATATCAGGCCAAAAGGTATAACCTAGACAAGTAGTCATTTTATAAACAATACTCTGCTAAATTCTTTCTTTGCTTCCTCCCTCCCTCCTTCCCTCCCTTCCTCTCATTTCCCATCCTGGAAAATGTTAGGCATGTACCAAATTAGAGAGCATAGTACTTATCTCACAGCTTCACAAATTTTTAACACACGCCAATTTATCTCATCTATATTCTTCCCACTACTCCTTTCCCTTGGATTATTTTAAAGCCAATCTCGACACCATTTCATTGCCTCTGATGGTCTTTTCAGAGGTTTGCGGGATCTTTAGTAGTGCGGCCCCCTTCTCCACTTCTGATATTGCTTATTTGTACCTTCTCTCTCCTTTTCTTGGTAGTCTTGTCTTGTCCAGCACTGATGGATTTTGCTATACTTTTCAATGAGACTTCCTTCTTTATTGGTCTTTTCTATTATTTGTTTGCTATTTCATTAATTTCTCTTATCTTTATTATTTTCTTTCTTTTACTTTCTTTTTGTTCAATCGGATGTTCTTTTCCTAAATTCTTAAGAAATACACTAGCTCATTGATTTTCAGCCTTTCTTCTTTTCTAATAAATGGACCCACACTTACAGACTTCTAAGTGTGGCATTTCACAAATTTTGATATGTAGCTTTATTTTCAGCCAGATCAAAATATTGCCCAATTTCCATCGTAAGGTTTTGACTCAGATTCTGAAATGTTATATTTTGACTTTCCATTAGAACAAAATATTTTCCAATGGGATTTCTTTTGGCCCATAGGTTGTTTAGAAGTGTATTTCTTAATTTACAGTCATCAAAGGATTTTTCTGTTCTCTTTTTCTCATTGGTTCCTAGCTTAATTGCAACATAGTGAGGAATTATATTCTGTATGCGTTAAATATTTTGAAATCCATTTCATGTCTCCCCTCATTTCTAACAGTCAATTTTTCTAAAGATTCCACATGTGAATATGTGACAAATGGGTGTTCTTCACTGGTCGGGCACAGTGTTCCACATGGTCAACAAATTAAATTGGTTAATCATGTTATTAAAATCTTCTACATCTTTCCTGATTTTTTTCTTGTCTGCTTCTTATATTCATTACCAAGCTGTGTTAAAATCTCCCTCTATAATTATAAACTCATTTATTTCTTTTTATTTCTATCAGCATTTCTTTATATACTTTGAGGTTATGTTCTTTGGTACACAAAATTTATAATTGAAATGTATTTCTGGTGAATTAAGCTTTTTACCTTAAAGAAACAGCCTTTTGAAAAATCTTTTACATTTTTTTCTTAAAGTTTACTTTGACATTAAATAAATTTTCTTGATATACCATCTTTCTTTTGGTTAGTATTTATATGATATAATATCCTCATCATTGTAATTGCAATTGTTCGGTGTCATGATATTCAAATGTGTTTCTGATAAACAGAAGAGTAGCTTTTTTTTTTTAATCCAGCCTGAAATTTTCAAGTGATTAGAGCATTAAGCCATTTAAATTCAAGATAATTGCTACAAGATAATTTTATATTCAGCTTTATTTTTTATTTTTTTTAGGTTTTTATTTTAACTCCAGTTAGTTAACATACAATGTAATATTAGTTTCAGGTGTACAATATAGTGATTCAACACTTCCATACATCACCTGGTGCTCATCAGGATAAGTGCCCTCCTTACTCCCCATCACCTCTTTCACCCATCCCCCTACCCACCTCCCCTCTAAGACATTAATAGACATTTTTTTCCACTAATATTCTGCACTTCCATGAAGGCATTGACAACCAGTGGAGATTAGTTGTACTTAGCACCTGTGATTTTGTGAATTGTGTAGACTTCAAAACCACAGACCCATGAAGGTTCTGGAGATGATGAGAAAAGTGATGGATGTTGGGGTGCCTGGGTAGCTCTGTCAGTTGGTTAAGCATCTGACTCCTGATTTCGGCTCAGGTCATGATCTCAAGGTCCATGTCCTGTACTGTGCTCAGTGGGGAGTCTGCTTCTCTCCCTCTCCGTCTCCCCCACTCCCATGTGTGTGCTCATATGTGCTCTCTCTAAAATAAATAAATAAATCTTTAAAAAAAGAAAAGATGATGGTTGTCACATATAGCTTTCATTATGATTCTTAAACGTATTCATGACCCCTAGAAAAACAGGAGAAATACAAATTTCTGGCTCTAATTATGCCATTCTGATTTATACTAGACCTGGTTTGAAAAAGAGCTCAGGTAATTTGTCCTGGGGAGTTATAGAAATAATGGAATACAGCCCCTTGGTAGTCACTTTGCAATAACAATGTGCTTAGTACCTTATGATAGACTAATGTTGCCTCGCCATCAACCAGCTAGCGACCACTGTAGGGAGAAAACTTTATTCAGAAGACAGCTTCGCATCCAGAGTAAAGTACCAGACATCCTAAAGCCAGAGTCTATAATGAAATTCCTTCAGCTTAGACTCAAATCGAGACACTCTCTCCATGAAAAATAATTACCTACATTTAATTTTACCTGTAGAAATTGTGCTTTTTTCTTATGCTATTTAAGCTAATGTGACTTACATAAGGTGGCAGTTTTGATATTGCTTTTACCATCAGCGAAAAATACTTGCCCATCACTGAAAGCTCCATCAGGCACATACTCTGTGACATACTGCATGACGTTAATGCTACACATGCCGTTTCTTATGGATCCGCACCACAGTATTGTGGAGCAAACATTATAAGGAAACTGACGCAGAGAGAGATTAACTCAACCATGATTACACAGCTAGTGGGTAGCACAGCCAATGTTTGAAGTCAGATTTATCCATCTCAAAGTCTATGATTGTTCTAACCTACAACATCGCCTCCCCTAATCATGAGACTTTGTGAACACGTTGGAGAGGAAATGTGGCATGGGATTTCTTTACAGGCTACATTGGGTACATTTGTCCCTTATTTTTTCATTGCCAGTATTATCATTCAGGGCTGGACCATGGCTGTTACAGAAGACACCTAGCTTTGGGATGGATAGTGTTTCACCATAAAAGCATTGGAAAGATTTGAGAGGAATTCTAACAAGGTTTCTGAATGCTATGCACATTTCTTCAGAACTGTAGGATACATAAATCAAACATAGGTCTGGTCTGTCATAACGAATTCGTTTTAAGATGACAAAGAAAGCTGCGAGGCTCAAGAAGATAAAGTTACAAGAAGACAAGAGAAGCACTATTATTTAGGACAAAGGGAATTATAAGCAAACAAAATGATGTCCTAGAGCCCAAAGGTGTGAACTTAGGGATAGTGAAAGAGAGAAGGGGATGAAGGGAAGAAAAGGTGGAGAAAAAGTCAGAGAGAGAGAGAAAAAAGAAAAAATAAGTAGAGGAAGGGAATCTAATCCAGCGTACATCGATGCAAGAAGTCCAGGGATTTGAATATTGACTCTCTTTGTAGGAAGTTAGCGACATTTAAATATTGGGTTTCCCAACTTACAAGATAAAAGGAAAAGCTTGATTTTTTTCTGTTTGTTTTGAGGACATGACCCTATGTAATTACTGCTGTATAAGTATTAGCCTGTATTTAGTGTATTCCATTCAACATGATCATCCGTTTCAGTTCTTAGCAGACTTACAATGCTTTGTAGGGATAACCAGAGCTTGACTTCACACACTGTAGAAGTGTCAAAAATTAAGTTAAAAAAAAAGAAAGAAACAAAAGAAGATAAAAAAATGTGAGAAACCCAGGGACACCTAGGTGGCTCAGTTGGTTAAGGGTCCAACTCTTGGTTTCAGCTCAGGTCATGATCTCAGGGTCCTAAGATCGAGCCCAGCGTCAGGCTCCATGCTCAGCATCGAATCTGCTTGAAGATTTTGTCCCTCCTTCTCTCTCTGCCCCTCCCCCTGCTGGTGCCCTCTCTCTTTCTCTGTCTCTCTCCAAAAAATAAATAAATCTTAAAAAGAAATGTGAGAAGCCTAGAGTTAAACATTAACTTGGGTCACCAGCTAATGAGGCTGGTTGAGAAATGAGATCTGAGATCTTTCTTCACTTTGTCTATCCTGATTGTGCATTCATTACAATGACCAAAGCCTCCATATTCCTTGACCGTTCCTTTTATGCGGGGGTGTGTCTCGATGATACCGTAACGATACAATAAATCGGCTATGGCGTTAAATCTGGTGTTGTTGAAAACCACAGTGGTAGGGAAGTCAGGCTAGGTAGGTGGCCTGTTTCCAGAAGGTATTCAATAAAGTAAATAAAGGAACCAGGCAAAACCAAGGAAACCACAATTCTCAGGCTGGTAAGAGGCTGCAGGTCAAGCTGACACTGACATGGCCTAGGCTCGTTTCACCCCTGCTCAACTGTTCCAGAAGCACCACTTGCTTTTTATTTCTTCATTTATTCCAAGCTACTCTCCCCCCTGAACCTGGATTAAGTTACAACTTTTGGGTTTCTCTTGGAGACCTCCGAAAACTGTGCCCCACAGCTTTTCATCAGTGTCTCAAATGGGACTGCCAATAGTGAAGATCTCTCGGGGAGAAACATGTCATCAAAAATTCCAAGTTCTCAGTCACACCTTTTAATGAAAAAAAAAAAAAAGTTCTCCCACCCCACCTCAGCTTCTGCTCTTAGCAGGGAACTCTTTAAACAAAAAAAAACAATTTCAAAAACCTCTCCAGGGTCCCTCTTACCCTTGTCAGAACTGTGTTGCCCACTTTTGGCTACAAGATCTGGTTTTCTTCCCAGTCCCTGGTGGTCTTGGCAAAAGCTCACGCAGGTTCCCATGCCACACACCCATGGAGGAGATTGTGGGGCTTGGTGGTTACAGGGAATGAGCCAGAGAGTCTTGCGTTTTCGTCTCTGCTGAGCAGCTCAACTCTCTGACCCTGCAGATGAGTCACTCGGATACCATTGACTGAAAGGGAGAATTTGGGGGCAAATATAGGAACCTTCTCTGAAATCCAGATGCTGTTTATGAGCTGTGTTTTCCCAGATCAAATAAACAAGCACCGAGAGCAGTCATCCAGGCCCCATGGAAAAAATATTATGTGCCCCAGATGCTTTCATGGCTAGTGGGTGGCTAAATTAGGCTCTTGTTTTGTCTAAAGGCATTTTAGTATATAAAAAAAATTACATAGCAAATATCTGGTGTCCCGACTCTCTCAAATTATGAAAACTACTAGTCTTATAATATGTTAGTGGCAAAGAATAAACATAAATTAAAATCCACTTTACCAATAAAACATGTTGCTTGCATATTATAGAAAAGAAAAAAAAGCATCAAGTCAAAACATTGTGATGTCCTAGACCATTACTCACAGTCATGCTATTCTGGGGTCACATTGCAATCATCATCAGCTGTGGCAATGGAAATCTGAAGACCGTCAGGTTTCTCAGAAGAAAAGCTGCACATGATTTGAGATTTTTTGTATGACATTCAATCTTGCTGAACAGAAAAGAAAAATCCCATTGAATTCCAATTTCTGTTAAGAGGGTAAGAGACATGTAAATTCTTTATCAAGGGTTGCTTTCTTTTATTTACTTAATTTTTTTAGGATTTATTTATTTATTTGAGAGAGCGAGAGAGAAAGCGGGGTTCGGGGAGTGCGGAGGGAACACAGGGAGAGGGAGGGAGCATCTCCAGCAGATTCCCTCTCGAAAGTGGAGCCCGTTGCAGGGCTGGATCTGAAGATCCTGAGGTCATGACATGAGCTGAAACCAAGAGTCAGTTGCTTAACCAACTGAGCCATCCGGGTACCCCTCGAGGGCTGCTTTCTTTTAGAACATTCATTGGGTTTGGGCATTTACTTCCCTCCAACTGTGAAGTTCCAGAATAGATGTTCTGGAAATCTCCAAAGAAAGCCAGACTCAGTCATCCCAACCTTTCTTAATTCCCATTTCTGCCTTTTCATCCTCTCAACCAAACACCTGGGGAATGCTGGGATCACCTCTATCTGGCACCTCTTACCTCTTCACATCTTAGAAAAAACCTTCCGTGTTAAACAAATGTTTCCTCCTCCTCATCGATGCTTCTTTTCCTCCTCTTTATTATCTGGGGGGCGCTCCTTGGTTGATAATCTTTGGTTGTCCCTTGCCTACAAGGTAGGGTATTCCCTACTTTCCCTTCAGCTTTCAAGGGTTTTCTCTGAAGACCTTCAAGCATCAGCCAGTGTGCTATCATCTTGGCAATTATATTAATGGAAGAAGATCTGATGTAGACGTGAAATAAGTAAAGGGGATTAAGAGGTGGATACATGGAATGATAATCTCGGGTACATCAGTAAGTTTTGAGAGTAACTTTTCCCTCTCAAAGATCCATTTTTCTCATTGGTAAAAAAAATATATATATATTTATTTATAAATTACATTTGTATATATATATATTTATTTATAAATTACATTTGTATATATATATAGAGAAAGAGAGAGGGAGGGAGAGAGAGGAAGGGAGGGAGAGAGCAGGAGAAAGAGAGATATTTATTGTGAGGAATTGGCTTACATAAATAAATATGGAGGCTGAGAAGTCCCACAGGTTGCCTTCTGCAAACTGGAGACCCAGAAAAGAATGTGATATAATTCACTCCAAGTCCAAAGGCCTGAGAACCAGGAAAACCAATATTATAAATCTGAGTCTCAGGGTCAGAGAAGATGAGATGAGATACCCAAGCACAAGCAGTGAGGCGGGGTTAAAAAAGAAGCTAATACCACCTTCCTCCACCTTTTACTCCATTCAAACCCGCAGTGGATTAGATAATACCAACACACACTGGGGAGGGCAATGCACCTAACTGAGTCCACCAATTCAAATACGATTCCCATCCAGAAATACCCTCCAAGACACCAGAAATAATGTTAAAGCAGGATACCCCTGACGAGTCAAGCTGACACATAAAACTTACCATCTCATCCACCATATAATGATTTTATGATTTTTTTCACTGTTTTCAAGTAATTTATGGGCATTTAAAAAATGGCTCTCTGGAAACCTTTCTCCTCTAACTTAAATTCTCCATGGTGAGAATTTTAAGCCAGGTAGGAGCTAAGAATAAACCATGGCAGAGATTTCTGGGCTGGTAGGGACATTTGATCCTCTGTAACCCATGTAATAAAGTAGTAAGTAAGCATTTATTAAGCACTTCATACGTGCAACAATTATCCTTTGATTTTGAAGTTTGCTAATTCATTTGACCTTTACAATAACAGTTCAAGATAAATGTGATTATCACCATTGACAGGTCAGAAGCCTGAGGAGTAGAGGTTGCATAATTTACCCCAAGATACATAGCTGGCAAATGGCAGAGCTGAGATGTGAATCCAGGGGGTCCGGCCAGGAAGCCACACTCTTCAAAAACACTATGCCGAGGAGGTCCTCGCAGAGTTCATACATTCCATTGGCTTCTCCGGTGTAATATAACAAATCTCATTGTAAAACCAGCTCTTCAGCTGTAGGCTCTACAGCGTTACCATCGGTCCTAATGTAAGCAAACCAACCACCATCCAGTTTTCACCCATCCTTTGTGTATGACTGATAGCTTAGCCATGAAAACACACTCATGAACCAAGGTCAAAGCCCTAGGTCCTACAATGAGTCTTTCCCTTCACTGTTTCCCGTACTTGTAACAACTGCCAGGCTGAAACCCTTCCTTCTTCATGCAGTCTTTTCTGATTAAAGCAGGGAGCTCTTGTATTTACTCACTTAACAAATAGTTGTCAAAGACTTACATTAAATCGCACCATGCTAGCACATACGAAAACCAAGTTAATAGGATATACAGTCTTGAACTTATTGAGTTTAAAGTCAAGATAGGAAAATTGCCCAAGAAGCAATTAACCCACCTTTGGTAACGAACTCTCCATATTTCAGAGATATAATAAAATTAACCTGCATAAACTTTTCAGATTAAAATGTTTTTTCAAAAAACACAAATCAAATATAAGTTATATTTCTTGTTCCAATCTTCTCTATTTCTACAATTCTATGTTTTTTTCCCCAAAGATTTTATTTATTTATTTGAGGGAGAGAAAGAGCAGGGAGAGAGCAGGGAGAGGAGCAGTGGGAGAAGCAGACTCCCCCGCTGAGCACGGAGCTAAATGCAGGACTCCATCCCAGGACCCTGAGATCATGACCTGAGCCAAAGGCAGATGCTTAGCCAATTGAGCCATCCAGGCACCCCATACAATTTGTGTTCTTTTATATAGAAATTCTAGAGATAGGGACATAGAATATGTACCCATGTGCTTACTTCTGTGTGCACACGCACCGTTTTATAAGGAAATGTAACTGTTCATTACTCATGTCCTGATCAATAGAAAATGGCACTTCTATCTTTCCCGTCTCGAATGTTCTTATGCACCACCGCCACTGAAATCTCTGACACACCTGCATTGCACTACAGGCTAGGGATGCACTGACTAATTTATTCTGCAACTTCCGTAAACTTAGTTCAGGGATTTTTATGTTGAAAATAGTATCAAAATACTTTATAAATTTTCCTGTAAGTTTAAGATATTAGGAGTAATAGAGGAGTAAAAGAGGAGTAAAAGGGTTCTAGATGAACTCTAGAAAAATCCTTTTGTTTTTCTGAAATTGGCCTTTAAATTTCACAGATTCAGAGAGCAATGGTCCTCCAAGTCTTCCTATATAATTGATTCATGCAAAGCCTATTTTTAATTTTTATTTATTTATTTATTCATTCTAATTATTGATTTAAAAAATGATGTGAAATTTACATGACATAAAATTAACCATATTAGAGGGCACAGTTGAGTGTCATTTAGTACATTCTGGGTGTTGTACAACCACCACCACTAAGTTCCAAAACATTTTCATCACCTCAAAAGGAAACCATGTACCTATTACTTCCCCTCCCCCACCCCCCGCCCCTGGAAACCATTCATCCATTTTCTGTCTCTATGAATTTGCCTATTGGGGACATTTCATATAAATGGAATCATGTCGTATGTGACCTTTCGCGATTGGCTTCTTTCACTTAGCATCACGTTTCAAGGTTCATCCACATCATAGCATGTGTCAGTTCTTCATTCCTCTTTATTGCTGAGTAATAAATACTCCATTGTATGGATGTGCCACATTTTGTTTCTACATTCATCCATTGGCCGACATTTGGGTTGTTTCCACTCTTTGGCTATTGCGAATAAGGCTGCTGTGGAATTTTTGTTCTTGTGTTTTTGTTTCAACGTATGTTTTGTTTTTTCCAAGTATATAGTACATTACTACTAACTACAGTAACCATACTGTACCTTAGGTCTCTCTCATAACTGAAAGTTTGTGTCCTTTGATCAATATCTTCCCTTTTCCCCTCCCCCAACCTCTGATAACCATCATTCTCCTGTTACTATAAGCACAACATTTTTTCTTTTTTGATTCCATGTATAATGAGGTAATGCAATATTCGTCTTTCTGTGTGTGAAAGCCTATTTTTTAAATTCTTTAAACGTGTTTCATAACTAAAGGCTATTCCCACTGCTTCTGGTACTTTCTCTCCTCACCCTTCCATCAAGTTAATTCAAATTCCTTTTTCTAGTCTTGACTTAGATGTAGTTTCCTCCTGATGCCTTTTCTAACTCTCAGCCTGCCTGAGGTGCCTCTCCTCTGTGTCTTCGAAGCACCCCACAATAACACCCTGTTACTCACCAGTCCCTCCCAATGGACTGTGAGCCCCTCTGACGGTCAATGTCACCAGGGATGAATATGATCACAATCCTTAACACAGTGCTGGTTAAGAGCAAGTGCCCGTATTTAAGTATAAATGAATGAATGAAGTGTTCCTTTTGAGTTTTTGAGGGAAAGGAGAGAAGATTCTTAGAAAGGATCTAAATGGTATGTTCCATTGGTTCCGTTTCATATTATGGTATGTTCCAAACCACACTACTTCTTAAAGGTAGAGTAGATTCATTCAACTAAATGATTCAGGGAAACTAAACATTAAACTTTAGCATCCTCCTTGCTTTTTTTGGTAAGTAGCACCCATGTCTGTATGCCCATTATCTACTGCAAAATACTGCTAATGGTAAGTTCTCAGATAGCAAGGCCGTAATGTAGTATCTACCATAGAGAAAAGAAGGGTCAACTGCAGAAATGACTGGGAAAATAGACTCCAAGGGAGACTAAAGCAGGCTATTTGTCCAGCAAAAATACGCTTCGGGTAGGAGGAAGGGACCTGAGACATCTGAAGTTGAGCATTGACATGATGTCATCAAGGATAGAGCCATAACAATGATACCTTTCATTGGGGGTAATAGTTTGAAAAGTATCTTTGTGGCTACCCAAAAGAAAACCAAACTTATTTGTGCCTTTTCAATTTCAAGCATCCAAGTTATTTTCTCTCTCTAAGATTAAAGCAGTTCTGGGGCCTGGGAGCTGGATTAGATGTTTCTCTTCTCTACTTTCTCATTGGAATTGTCCACTTTTGCTAATCTGTCTCCTTTCATGGGATGAAACTGCTAAGAACACCCCAGCCCAGGGCCTCGTACATGGCAGAGGGAGTGGATGGACGCCTCAACAAGGGTCTGAAATAAATAAATGGTGGAAGGATTAATGGATAAATGGCTTCTTCACTTTTGCAACAAGGAATCTGGTTGTTCCTTCCCTACCAGTTTTTCAGTTAAAAATTCTGACCTCCTGGAGGAAGGGAATAGCTAATTTGAGTATCAGTCAGCCCTATTCATTTATCTTTCATCCTTCAAACATTTGTTGATCAATTACTCTCTGGACAGTTCTCAAATAGGCACTGAGAATATGCAGATCGATAAGCAAAAAATCCTGCCGGTAAGGAGCTTCTGATATAGCAGACAGATGATGTACCCAGAGATCAAGTGTCATTTAATATCAGCAAATAGTGATGGATCATCTTACTTTCTAAACTCAGGAAAATGGCTTTGTTTACGAAGCTGAGAATGATTTGAACATGAGGGTTTTGGCATAAGACCACCTACTGAAGGAAAAAATCTGAGTTTATGTGCTTATTTAGCCGTGCTGAGCTTTAATTAAGATGCAAGTATAGAAGATTGCTCTTTATGTGATTATTTAGATGACATGAAATTTAATTAAAAATCAAGTATAGAAGGTTTTTCTTTCTGTTTGAAGTTTTAGCAAAGGTAATTTTCATCCCTCTAAATCATCATCTAAATCATCTTCCATTTCTGGTAGCTCTTTTTATCTATCTTGGGGCAAAATGGAAAATTCACAAGCAGAAATAGAAATATTAGTCATGTCCCATGACTGAGAACAATTCAGTTCACCTGGCAGGATTAGACTGTCTCTATTGCACAATTAAAGGGGGGGATTGCATTTATTCCCTTCCTACTGATTTTGTTTCACTATCAAATGACCGTAGGAGAGGACAAAATAAACATCTTATATTTCAGTGTTGGCTCCACAGTTTCACGACGTGTCCTCAGGCATATCACTTCTGTGGGACCTCGGGTTCCTCCTTTGTTATGCAAGGCAAACAGGGGAGATGTGCTCTTGAGCATGGGGACCTCAAAGTTTTGCTCAAGCATTATAGGGCTTTGATTCTGAGGGAGACACATGCAGGATGGTCAGGTTAAGAACTCATTTTCTGGGACACAGAATTCCAGGGCTTTATTAAGACAGGTGGCCCAGCATCACGAACCTGGGTGCTGAGGTCACACAGACCTGGGTTTGAATCTGCAAGCTAGAACTTACTAGAATTTATTAAGCTAGTTGTCCTCAGGGAAATGTTGTACCTAGAATCTGTAACTGCATCTATAAAATGCAAATGTACCTCATGGAGTTGTCATGAGAATTAGAAGAAAAAGAAAACATCAAATGCCCCAGTTCTCACTAACTGGTTGTATACCATACCTCCTCTCTGCAAGTACATCCCTCAGCTAGGACACAGGCAATGGAGATAGGTGCTTGGTGGGGCCAGAGTGTCTCACGGGAAACTCATAGTTCTTCTGTGCCCTAGGTCACCAGAAGGCACATGCCACCAGGGAAATTTCCTGGGCTCCAGCAAATCAAAGTTAGGCTTCCCCCAAGTAGGACTAGATGATAAAAAAGTCTCAGACAAAGGGACCATGGTTGGCTATGCTAATACCCATTTCTAGGCATCTGTGACGCCAGCCATAGCTGGCAAGACTTCCTTTCCCAAGAGGGAAACTCCTTCTACCATGGTTTAGGGAAAAAGTCCAGACTTCACCCCGTCTCTTTCCAGAAAACAAGAGATCTCTCAGTTTGTGTTTATGAGAAGATTGTCAGCTTCACTACAGCTGAAAGTAAAAAGAATGTCATCCTCTTCTCAGCCGAGTGGAGCCCACAGAATTTGCTGAAGGCGTGGAGGAGTTGTTTCTCCTCCATGTGCCTGTCTGTGTGTGTGGGGGGAGGGGCACAGACTGGAGTCGTATTGGAATAACGGCCTCAGAGCTGGGATTCGCCCTGTGCTCTCATACACTGTGTGTGTTGTGCATAAGGGGTTGGAAGTGGAGCCAGAAATAATTCCCTTTTGAGACAGAGCAGGGCAGCTCCTACAGGCTTGGTCAGGGGGGTGGCCCCCCTTCATCTGTCCTGGAGGAGCCACTATTGACAGAATGCTGGGGTCCTTTTGAGTTTAGACCTCTGTGTGGAGAATGTGTAGGGAGCCCTGGGAAGGGGAAAAGAAGGCCTGCTGTGAGGAGGGGCACACCCCCTCTGTGGGTAGGATACCTGCTGCTACATGGAGCCTTCGCCAGAAGCCCAGGACCATCATGGGAGGGTGGGAGGGGGTCCACAGGTATATATCAGATTCTGACTGGATCCGACCACAACGACAGGCCTTGTGTGTGGCCCAAATGTATTCATTCTGACCCATCCCTTATACTTTTCTCCCAGTAGGAATATGGCTGAATAACCCAATTATCCGGAGGGGAGCTGAGGAGACATAATTGGGCCTGTCCTGATAAAACTGTTGAGAGCTTCCACTCCTAACTCTTGGGAAAGTGGCTCGAGGAAGACGTCATGGAAAGAATAAGCCAACGTGAAGACTTGTGGAGTCTCTGGACAAAACAATTATGACCCCCCTGGACCTGGTTCTAACATGGGGTGATGGGGTAAATAACGTAGGTTCCATGTTCTACGTTCAGTTCTCCTTACCGTCTTTGAGCAGTCGTGGGGCTGGAGGGCCAGCTGTGTCCCTCCTCTTCCACCTTCTGACCTGCCGGATCTCTTTGCAAGGCCAAACTTAACCTAAAAAACAAATGAACTTCCCCGTTGTCATCTTTAGTAATCCTATATTCTTACTAAACTTAAAAGTAGGGAGAATATTATTTGGGGAAAAGAGGTGATGAAAATCTATTTTATAAACAACAACAGCAATACTAATAATGATAACACCCCTCGGATGAGCCAGACTCTCACTTCTCATTTCTATGCTACCGTAGCTCTGGTTTGGCTGGCCTCCTTGGCTTGGCGAGCTCGATCCACTTCATCTCCTGCTTCTCCTGTTGGCTGAGCTCCCACCCTCCACTTGGCTCCTGTAGCTCGATTCCTGGCGGGCTATGCTAATCCCACATAATATTTTACGCAAATTTATATGAACCCCGTTACAAAGCTTAGCAAAGAGGCACTGTTTCTTTTCCTTGATAAAATTAATCATTTATAACTTGGCTCTAAGAAACCAGTCCAACTTGTGGGTGCTCAGTTTTTGCTCAAAAGAAACATTCCCAGCCCCACTCCAAAAGAAAAAGATTTCCCAGTCCCTGTCCTGCCCTGGCCCCCAAAGTGCCGTCTACGTTGGAAATTCCCACCAGTCTCATTTAGAACCACACTCACAAGTTGCCTGGGAATTTCTCCCAGAAAGCTTCTATCTACCCCACCCCTTGGGGTTTGATTTCCCACAGACCCCTGGGTGGTTTAGATTGTTGTCTATATCAACAACATGACAAACTTATTGTGGCTGCCCGAGCTTCTCCAAAGAGTTGTGGGAATCATTTGTGAATTACTTCTTTGATTTTTCTTAAATGAAATTCTGTTTTTACTCATGTTAAGTGACCGTTCCAAGAGAGCAGTTTCTGCAGTGGCCCTGGGACATGAAGGAGGAAGACATGCTCCCTGCTTCTAACGGGAACCAATGGAGGCACCAAACTCTGGATTTGCAATGAAGACCATGCAAGTTCAGCCAAAAATCGCCTCTGTCATCCCCTGATGCCTCATTAATAAAGAAGGTAACTAATTTTTCACCACTAAAGAGAACATCTAAGGACTGAGCGCATACATACAGCCTCCACACATATTCAAGGACCACGAAATAGAATTTCTCTGCTCTTGTTTTCTTTAAGCAAAGATAAACAGTAGATTGTAGCATCTAGCACCTCGGACTTTTCCACAAGTATAGAGGGATGGAAAGAGCGTCTGTGGATCCAGTCACTTCGCTCAAGCAGCGCGGGTGGTGGCGGGCGTGTGTGTGTGTGTGTGTGTGTGTGTGTGTGTGTGTGTTTCCTGTCGGGTGCCGGTGAAGGGTGAGTTGACTGCGTATAGATCCAGCTTTGGCAATATTTCTGCCTTCCAGCTACACAGCTAGTTCCCCGTTTTGTCACAAGCAGTCATGATAAACATAGACTCAGGGAACTTCCTCAAGTGGCAGTAAATTGGGGTGAGCGCCAATGAGCACCACTTTCCGGGTGAATGACCAGAACCCCGGTATATCACTTTAAAATAAAACATCTAATGCTCAGAGATGTGGTCCGGTTTGTCTAAGTCACACAGCAATTTAGTAACTGAGATAGACCTCAGGTCTAATTCTTTAAATTCCTAATCCAGTGCTTTGTTCTTAACTTCGCGTACTATCATTCTTTGTCTAAAATGTTTCAGGCAGCATTCTGGATGCTCGAGCTATATGTTATAATCCTTCCCAGAAGAATTGTATACCATAGTACTCACGATATGTTCATATTATTTACCATATAGGAAGGGGGTAGATATGTCTAAATTGGCATCTGCCAAATGGCCTGGTTTTAATTAATGTATATGAAACAGTAACTACCCTCTATGAGGCAAGGTAAACACACACGAATCCCAATCAGAACTCAGGAGACAGTATCTCAAAAAAAAAAAGGACAGGGCCCCTGGGGCCAGGTTCTACAGAGTAGGCAGAGCAAAGGTGGCCTCCCCTTAAAATGAATTTGAGAAGATCATGGCTGTGATCTTTCTTTTTTTTTTTTTAAAGATTTTTATTTATTTATTTGACAGAGATAGAGACAGCCAGCGAGAGAGGGAACACAAGCAGGGGGAGTGGGAGAGGAAGAAGCAGGCTCATAGCGGAAGAGCCTGATGTGGGGCTCGATCCCATAACGCCGGGATCACGCCCTGAGTCGAAGGCAGATGCTTAACAACTGTGCCACCCAGGCGCTCCATGGCTGTGATCTTTTTAAATAAACTTTTTATTTTAAAAAGCTTACGTTTACAGAAAGGTGGCAAAGAGAAGAGAGTGCCCGTGTACCCAGCATCCAGGACGCCCTGTGGTTAATATCTCACACTAATGTGATACGTTTGCCACAACGAATATCGATCCATTATTAAGCTAAATTACTTTTAACTGAAGTCCAGACGTTATTCAGATTTCTTTTGTTTTTACCTATGGTTCTTTTCTCTACTCCCCATTCCCATCTCGAAAGCATATTATATTACTTGGTTCTGTCTCCTTAGGATCCCCTACACGGTGACAGCTTCTCAGCCTTTTCTAACTTTTGGTGACCTGGACAGTTCCGAGGTGGAGTGGTAAGGTGTTTGGTAAGAACGTCCTACAGTTTGGGGTGTCTGATGTTTATCTCATGATTAGAGTGGGGTTGTTTGGGGGAGGAAGGTGACAGAGTATGAATGCCGTGCTTATCACTATGGAGGGTACATACTATCAGCATGATTTAGTACTGTTGACGTCAGCCTTGATCATCTGGCTGGTGTGCTGTTTGTCTGATGTCTTCTTCTTATCTTTTCACCCCTTCTTACGGTATACTCTCAGGAAGACATCACTATGCATAGACCACACTTAAGAGATGGGGTATGATACCCTACCTCCTTGAGGGGGTAGTAATTGTATAGATGATTTAAAATTTCCCTACCCTTTTAAAAATTATACTCTCTTGGTAATCACAAGAAATAATAACAGCACCAGCAGAACATGAAGAAAAGGTGAAATGTGAAAAAGCCTCTGGAAATACCTAGCTCTGTTTTCCAGAGTTAAGGAGGACTGCATTGCACAGTTTGCACGGTGCACACTCACATGTGGTCAGGTTACACTGTCAACCTTCATTATTCACTCAACATGCTTTTGGGGTGTCTCTTCTTTGTTACACTCTGGGTTCTATCATTTGAATTTAAAACCACACCGTGTGGCAGGTAAAAAAGGTGCCCCCATGCTTACTCAGTTTGCCGATGAGAAAGCTAGGAAGATGAGATGAGAATGTTTTTCCTGGGTGTTTTTGATCGAGCTGTAAAGAATAGGGAGGTTTCTGGACAACAAGCGCAATGCTTGACTAAACCTAACAGTGTGGTCGGCCTCCTAACACCACTAAGCAGAACAGAACAGGGTGTTTTTATTAAATATTTCCAAGGGTAATCCTTATTTGCTGAGCCATACCTGCCACTGAGAAATCAAGGATTCAGCTTAAAGTTTTATTTGGCTCATCCTAGGATTCCATCTCCTCCAGCCACAACCTCCTCCCCATCCTTGCCCCCACCTCTGCAAACTATTATGCTGGCTATGTCTAGGTTCCTGTTACTGAAAATAAGTAGTGTGTGGACTATTTGAGTGCCTGCTGTTTAAACATGTTATCAATGTGTTTGCCTGGAATCTGTTGTTGTAGGACTTTGGTGTTCTTATAAAAGTTCAATTTATACTGGCACTTTACAAAGCGGACCAGTGGTCTTTTAGGAATGAATGACTATCTACTAGGCTACATACATAGCCTTGTATTAGACATCACAGAAAATGCCTTCAAATCCAAAAGGAAGAGATTACAACAGGATGGTTGGTCGTGGAAGGTTTATGATCTAAAAATTGCCAGAGAATAGGAAAATTCCATGACTTGGATATGTAGGTCCCATAACAAAGAGAAAGAGCTGGTCCACAGGGAGGAGGATTGAAGGTAACACTGAAGCGAACTCAAGAGGTTGGGCTGGAACCAGTTGGAAAGATAGGGTTAAACCAGGAAAGAACGAATCCTTGAAGATTAAATCTAACTTTTTTATCGATCAGTATGATATTCATTATTGCCCTCGATTTTTTTCCCTTTCTCTTCCCTGAGGCTTCTCTGGAATTTTCCTTTACAGTAAACTACTACAGAGTATCTGACACCAGGAATAGTAGCGGTCCCATGCTCCTCTTGGGAGAGCATTAAGGCAAACTGGAAATCCATATTCTTTCTTCAGAGTTTTAGGAGCAGAAACTACTACTACCCAAATCGGATTTAGCATACATTTATTTCTGCTACAGCACGTGTGTTCAGATTTTAGAGAGCAGGCTTAAAGCTTCGTATTCTTTTCTTTAGCCCTCCCAATCTTCTTGTTATTGTGGCAGCTTTTGTCACTTAGGACCCCCTAAGCTAGTTCACTTAGTATGCAGTTTTCTGTTGTGAAAACATTTCCATTATTCTGTAATCATTCTTTTTTTTTTTCTTTTTTTTCCTTCTGTTTATTGCACTCATTGACCTCGAAGGTGACTACTTTCAGATTGAGAAAGAGAAATCTCTATCAGGTTTTTGGGGTTTTGTCCCATGTGCTATATAACAGGAGCGGGGGAGCAACATAAGCAAACTTCAGAGTAGGAAACACTGTGCTGAGCCCGCACCCCACCACACAGCGTTTGCATGGCATGAATGGGATCATTGATAGGATCTGGCAGTCAAACTGGGAGTCCTAATGTCACTATGACTCAGGTCTAGGGAGAGAGAAAAGAGGTTTCAGCAAAGGAAAAAGACAATGAAACCAAACAGTATCTGTCCTCTCTCTTTTCACACACAAATCAGTTTTCCCTATTCTTACCAAGTAGTCTATTGTCTGGCCAATGCGTGTCAATATCAGACTCACATGCTGGCAAAGTAACCAAGGGGGTTTTTCTTTTGTTTTCAGAGTAAGAATATGTTAGAAAAGCCAAGAAGTTTTAAAAGAAACACTGGTCTCTTTCCTTATGACGGCTGACACAGAAAAGAGTAAGTCACAGCTTAGGGCTTTCTGATCTACCAGCCAAGCAATTTTAGAGAGATGGGGTATGATTCTCAGGGTCATTCAAACCTCAATCTCTCAACCAACATTATGAGGAATTCCTTCAAAATCAACTCTTTTTATCATCTGGATTCTATAGTTATTCTAAAAAATTATCTTTAATTTAAGAGAACTTAAATTAAAAAGATAAAAATCTATATTTCAAACATAGACAATATGTACATAATGGACTTATAAGTATGGTTTGTCCAAATGACAAAGATCATCATGATATAAAGGTTTTCGAGTTATTATATATTATAATGTTTTATCATAATATAGATTTATATAATTTTCCCCATCTTTCCTGCTCTTCACTCGAGGGGATGTATATAGGGGTGAGGAAAGGAATCATTACCAATATACTATAAATACTAAAAGATTGTGTTTATTTATTTATTTATTAAAAGAGTTTATTTATTTATTTGAGAGAGAGAGAGAGCACTAGCTGAAGGAGGGAGAGGAAGAAACAGACTCCCCGCTGAGCAGGGAGCTTGATTCAGGGCTCAATCCCAGACCCTGAGATCTTGACCTGAGCAGAAGGCAGACACTAACCAACTGAGCCACCCAGGTGCCCCAAGATTATGTTTTTTTGAAAAGTTATTTCAAAAGATTATTCATTATTTACTATAGTTCTTAGAAAGGTTGATTAAAAGGGTTTTATCTCTGCCAGGCCTACACTCGGGGGAAATGCATTTCTGGTTCTAGGAGGGAGAAAAGAAAATAGAAGCGGTAACAAATGCAAATGCTTTGTATAATTATCAAGATATGAGAGAAAAATAAACACTATTTCTCATCTGTCTATCCTTTAGATCATTTTTCTGCCAAAGGACACCTAATAGTTTACTCTTGGCAACAACATAAAAATCCCAAGAACAGTTCCTAGTTCTTCTTAATCTGGCCCCACTGTATCAAACCGTCTCATTTTGTTTTCTGGTTGGTACATATATTCATTCTTCTAGATTGATATTTCCACTGTCTTTGCATAAACTGCCCCATTCCTTTACCACTGGGCTTCACTAGGTTATTCACAACCTACCTGGAACACCCCTCCTTCAGCCTTCTGCCTACATTGATGTTACAGATATTTTAATATTCAGTCCAAGTGCCTTCTTGAAAAACCTCTTCACTTCTTAGACTACTTGGATTGCTTATTTTTATAGAACTTTAAAAAATCCACGGGGCACCTGGGTGGCTCAGTTGGTTAAGCATCTGCCTTCGGCTCAGGTCATGATTCCAGGGTCCTGGGATCAAGCCCTGACTCAGGCTCTTTCCTCAGTGGAGAGCCTGCTTCTCCCTCTCCCTCTGCCCCTTCACCCCCCCCCCCCACTCGTGCTCTCTCTATCTCAAATAAATAAATAAACAAATAAAATCTTAAAAAAAAATCCAGCCTGTACAATTTATCTCTTAATTGTTTTCTAATAATTTCCAAGTGGGTTTGTTAGTTTGACTTCCAGGCTATACTACTACAGTCTCCAAAGAAGGAACTATACCTTAAGTTTTGACTGTACTTAACATGAATCTTAGCACTTCCGGGCTTAAATTTGATGTTGCATAAAATACTGGAAGGTGATTGATTTGGTTTTGCATATGTGATAAAAATGCATGTAAAATCTTCCAATTATTTCAAACATCTGCATGAAATGATTTTGTTGCAGCACAACAGAAGGAATAGAAGTGGTTGTAATGGGGTGGGCGTTAGTGAATGCGAGCAAGGAAGGGATACAGAGCATGGAGTATACTTCATCTTATTTATTCTTCCCTCTGAATCTGATATTACAGCCACCACTTTAAAGGGGAAGAGACTGTGCTCAAAGAGATTGTATCACTTGCTCAAGTTTGTAAGACTAACCTGTAGCAGAAGCAAGATTTGAATCTTTATCTTCTGACTCAATGCCAAGGTACTTTCTACTGTACTGATGATCAACTTTCTCAACAAGATGTCATAAGATAGAACATTAAGTGAATATGAGTCCATTATTTCATTTAAAAGTGAAATATATCAGAATAAAATCCATGGTATTGATTTCGGTCCATATTAAACTTGAGGGCACGTTCTGACATTGTAGAGGAAGAGTCAGAGAAGCCTCACCTCTGCAGGGGAGCTGGAATTGGGAATTTCAAATGTAGAGGAGGGAGAGGGCACAAGAATGATAACTGAGGCAGGCATAAGTCTGGTATATTCAAAGACCAGAAAGCTTATTTAGAGCAGGAGATGTGTTTCAAGGCGAAGAGTATAGTTTGAGGTTAGTGTATCAGTCAGTTTTGCCGCAGTGTTGCTGTGTATCAAACAAGCCCCAGATCTTAGTAGCCTACACCAACCAACATTTATTTCTTGCTCATGAGTCCACAGGTTAGGTATGCCTCTGCTGGGTTTGGCTAAGATTTCCTGGATTCAGCTGCATTTAGCTCTAGGCTACAAGCCATATTTACTCATCCTAGGACTCAGGCTGCAGGATCTCTGACAACTTGGCACGTGCTCTGTAATGGAAGATGTCAGAAACTCAAGAGGGTTCAAAGAATCTTGCCATGCCTTTTAAATCTTTGGCTCAGAACTAATGACTTGTCACTTCCATTCACTCCATTTGGCAAAACTGACATATCTAAGCCCAGTATCAGTAGGGCGGGGAAGTACACCCTGCTCAGAGGGAAGTCATGGCAAGGATGGAGAGGGGAGGAGGAATTGTGAAGAAATCAATGTTGTTACTGTCAAGTCAGACTGGATAAGTCACAGGCAGGGGAGTAGGCAGGTGATAGAAGGCCATACAATTAGAAAGGGGGATCACTGGTAAGGAGCCATGCATTCTTTTTTGCTAGGAAATGGCAGAAAGAAATCAGTGCTTCAGGAAGTTCAGAATTACAGTAGCCTATAAAGTGGAACAGAGATGGAAAGGAATTGCCAACCACAGAGAACAGTACTTGCTATGGTAACAGAGGTGAAAGCCTTAAACCATGAGAATTATATGGGGAATATACTTTCCGTATTTCCATCCATTTTCATGGTGAAAAAGTAGGGAGACCTGCTAATGCTTTCAAAGTTAGATTGTCATTTTTCTTTTCTTTTCGTTTCTTTTCTGTACTCCCAAATACATCAAGCAAAATAGGATATTTTCTTTGAGCCTTAGAGGATGCCAGTGTGCAAATTCTGACATATGGTACGGCACGGATGAAACTTGGGGATGTTATACTAAGTGAAATAAGCCAGTTGCAAAAAGACAAATACTGTATGATTCCACGTATATAAGGCACTTAAAGTAGTCAAGATCATAGAAGCAGAAAGTGGAAGGGTGATTGCTAAGGGCTTGGGGGGTTATTTTTTTTAATAGTTATAGAGTTTCAGCTTTACAAGATTAAAAGAGTTAATGAAGATGGATGGTGGTGATAGTTGCATAACATTATGGTTGTATTTAACAACACTGAACTGCACACCTAAAATGGTGAAGAGGTAGGGGTGCCTGGGTGGCTCAGTCTGTTGAGCGTCGGACTCTTGACTCATGATCTCAGGATTGTGAGATCCATCCCTACTTAAGATTCTTTCTCTCCCTCTCCCATGCCCCTCCCCCCAACGAAAAAATTTTAAAAAATGTGAAGAGGTAAATTTTATGTTACATGCATTTTACTGCAACAATTTTTTTTTTTTTAAGAAATCCAGTGTGATTGGATGCAAAACTTCCAGAACCATGGTCTTTCCAGTATCCACAGGGAACATGGTAATTACTATGACCACTGGGTCAGATTGGGCTGAAGAAAGACCTTCAAGAAAAGCTTGTCAGGACACCAGACTGTGTGTCAAACTCCTGATAGTCACCACCACCCAGACCCAGTACCATGGGATAAAAATACCCTGGACTAGGATTCAAGGGGCAGGAGGTTTTTCTGACTTTTTTAGCCTTGAAAGCTTGAGGAATTGTTCAGAACCTTACCCAAATCAGGAGTCACTTTAAGCAATGAAACAACATTCAGGGAACCAAGAAACCCGTGACAGGTTTTTTTTTTTTTGACTCTGATTCTCTACTCTAAACATTATTAAACCTCATTCAGGTATTATCCACACAGGTTTCATCCCTCTGCTGAAAGATTTCTCTCATCTCAAGTCTGAGAGGTCCTAGAATTTTCACTATGTCTTTATTCTTACGGATGGAGAACAGAGACAACCGATGACTTCCTCAAAGCAGTGGTAGGAGACTGAGTATATTCTGAGCTCCTGATGATATCTCCTTTGAAGGTAATGGAGGGTCCTGGCAATATTTACTCATGATTTTATTACTTATTTGAGGCAGGTTCCATGGGACCTATACTCTCTTGTCTTTAATAAGAACATCAAATGAATGGAAGAAGTATAGCATTTATTTGTTACAATATCTGGAATTTTCTTTCTGGAAAAACAGCACACTAATGCTACTGTGCCTTGCCTGCTGGGTGACCATGGGTGGATCCACACAAGAGATTTCTTTTGAGAATCCCCTAGATCGGGGAACCAAACCAATGATGCCAATATTCTCCATAGGCCAGTGCCACCCACTGCAAGTTTTTGTTACATAATAAAAATTTTAAAAGAAACATAATATAGTGTATGTGAACATACATATTTACATGTATACATATATATTAAGAAATTAAATACAAATGTACGTATATGCCTTTGTATAATTTCTAATTATCTTTTATTAGGAAGGTTGTCCTTTATCCTAATGCCATGTCCTATTTAACTTTTGGGGTAAAAATGTCCCCTTTTTAATATAACATTGAAAGGCTAATGCTCGGTGTTGCATGACCCTGAAGTTTGTGGCTTCTAGACTTACACTTTCTGGGTGACAGCATTGCCTTTGCCATCTGTTGTCCCTGTGGCCTTAAGTGATTTGGTTAACCTTGCCGTGCATCTCTTTGGGTTGTTGTGGGGATTAAATGAGATTATTTCCTTATTTAACAAATAGCAGTAGTGCTGACTCTAAGCCAGACATTGCTCTGAACACTTGACAGATATTAACTTGGTGCTCACAACAAATTTATGAAACAGGCGCTACTGCTTTGGTCTTGTGGGTGAGCAGGCAGACGCACCAAGAGGCTGCTGCTTTGCCAGGTCGCGTGGCTGCTAACGGGCACCACTGGACACTCACCAGGGAAATCCAACTTCACAGCCCGAGGGGAGTGCGTGCTACGGTGTGTGGGGTTGACCATTACCATAATTATTGATGAGCATTTTTTTTTAACATCCTCATGTGGACAAAATACTAATTTCTACTCTAAATGGCCTCCTTAGTTTTCTAAGCATGGAAATAGTCCATGAAAACGAAAATTCCAGAATTACTCAATTTTATATCTTTTCTGAGTCTCTAAGTTTCCTCATCTCTCAAGTGGAAATAGTACTTTCCACCTTGTGTATCACACTGGATTTCTGTGAAGATTAAATGAGATATCTAAGAGAACATATCTGGAAAAGTCGTGACTGTGTGGCTCGAATGGAGAAAGACTTTCTTTTCTGTGTGAGGTAGGAGCTACTGTGAAGGGCAGAACGGTGAAGAGAGGAGAGTGCCCCCCCCCCCACACACACTAGCACACCTCCACACTTGCAGAATGCTCAAAACCCCTTCAGTGTCCTGGTGTAATCACACAGCCAGGTTTCGCGCTATTTTATAAAATACAGCACAGGTCTGAAAATCTCTGGACATCAGAAGGTGCATGACTGCCCCCTTTTTAATTGGGGGTTACAAAGTGGCATGAGAACTAAGGAACCTCAAGTCACTGTGTGTGGGACAGTCAGGCTGTGGTGAGCAGAGCATCCAGACTGCAGATATTTGCACAATTTTACTAGTACAAACGCCCAAGGTACCAATGCTTTCATGGAAATTCTGGCTGTGTAACTGTATTAACATTGGCTCAGGCTTGAAGCTATTTTCAGAATCCTTCACAAACTTACAGGAAGTACCTTCCCTTTTTATTTACATTTGGCATTGTTATTTTTAAACATCGCACATGCAGGAAAACTCATTTCCTTTGCCTCTACGAATACTCATGTTTTAAAAAATGACACATGTATGAACAATCATGAAAACATATAACATTTTAGTTGAGCTAATCTTAAAAACAAACACAATAACAAAAACCCAGGAACACCCAGCTCTCACCTGAGGGAGACGCTAGAACTGACGGCTCTTTCTAGCAAAGCTTCCGCGCTCGCCGTCTTGGTCGAGTAGACGGACCCTCCCTGGGCTCCAGTGTGAGCTGTGGCAAAATCAATAAACAAATAAATAAAGTAAAGTAAAGGCCAGAGGCTCCATGGAGAGTTGGGACTCCCTGTCTCTTTCTGAGTAATGAATGTGGCAACCACAGAAACCAGGAAAGGACTGGGATTCTCAGATCTGCAGCCAACTTCCAAGTAGGTCAGTGCATTACAGGGACTTGGTGGCAGTGGGGGGGGGGCGCCAAGGGAGAACTAAGAAGAGGGGATTCAGGCAGCACAGCAAGGAGCTTGGAAAGGAAGCTGTGCTAGGGATTGCTGGGAGTCCATCTTCCCGCCCTCCTGAAATGTGTGTGTGTGAAATTTTGAAGCCCCAGGATCTGTTGTGCAATATGACTGGATTTCTCAGCCAATCTCTTGAGAAGTAAGACGACTTGTGCCCAAGGAGGCCCACCTGAGGAGGCCATCTGTCTCAAGACTGCTTCACTGTCCTGGGTGGTCCCAGGCTCTTGAAAAGGAACATCTTTCTCTGGAGAAACACACATGAAGTAAATAGAACAGAAGCTGGCTCTTATGCACTGGCCTCCCCACTCCATCCCAAATCCTTCATGTTTGGTTAAATAGCGTGGGGGGGGGTTGGCTTTCATGTGTCAGTCCCTTACGTGCTTGTTCTTGAATGCCAGCAAGAAGGAACTAAGAGAGACTGGAGGGGCCCAGAGAGTATTTGCAGATGCAGACATGAGCAAAACAACTGAGATCATCTTAGCAACTGTGACTGGTCCCCTTACAACCCAACAGTTGATCTTTAAGGTCATGGGAGATCAGAAAGGTAGAAATGTGGCCCCTTGTTCCATGCAACATGATTGCTACGCCACAATACCATTTTTTCCCCTGTGTATACAGTAAAAACTATCTTTGGAACACTAATATGGACCTTAATGTGTATGAGAATGACTTTTCACTAATGTATTCACCAAGAAGAACAAAAAAAGAGGATTTATTTTTTCTCACATTTATTAAAAAAAGACTCTTATTCATTTCTATACAGAATGCATGATTGCCTACTTGATGGGTCACTCAGCCCACTCTTTGTATGTGCAAAGCATTTTCTGACTCAAAGAAGCTGCCAGTAATTCTCCAAAGAAGAGAACAATGTACTTAAGCTATAATTTAGTTCTCTTTACCTCTTTGGGAGTAACCAGGACTGGCCAGGCCTTAGTCCTGCTCTGGAGGCTTGTGGGGGAGCCTGGAGAAAGAAGAAGCCTCTCCTTGGCTGAACGAGTCATGAAGAGATTTATCACTTACTCATCTAATTAGAGGAACCCTGGGAGCTTCAGGAATAAAGAAAAGAGATGGAAGAGAAAAGAGACTTTTAACAACTCCAAGTTATGAGATTAGAGTGGACAGAGGAATATTGGAAACTAAAGAGGAAGAAATGAAATGAAAACCAATCACAATACAGTGACTCATTTGGCTTTGATTTTTTTTCCATTTAAAAATATCAGGGGTACAAGTGAATTTCAATCCTTGTCCCATTAAAAAGCATGACTCTATTTTGTCAACTAGTCCCATTTTCTAAGACACTGATTTTCTCACTATAGAAAAAGTGAAATCCACTTTAAAAAAATGAAGATATTTTCATGCCATATTAAGGGGAGGTTCTCTTCCACTCTTGACAGGGTGGCTGAAAAGAGAGCTCATACTTGTTTATAAGAAGGAACTGAAAGTTCACATCCTCCACCAAAGGGCTTCCCAACTTCAGGGCTAAGAGTGAAATAAGATCTTTTACAGAGAGGAGTAGGTGTCTGCCCCAGTCGTAAAGCAGAAATGCTCTTAAAGGAAGCCCAGTGTGCTGTGTTAGGAAGGATAGCAAGACTTGATTCTGTGAAAGATGAACAATGTCTGCTTAGTGCCTGAGAGTGATGCGGGAGCACAAACACTGTATCTTTGCTATCTCTGCACTAAATAGGCACCTGCAAAAGGTGTTACTCACATAAATTTCATCTGCTGGTTGCTGAGAATGGAAAATCACTTTAGGAAGTAGAGAGGACTGAATGGGCGCTCCTAGGTGGCTCAGTCAGTTGAGCATGCAACTCTTAACTTTGGCTCAGATTGTAATCTTGGGGTTTTGAGATTAAGCCCCGCATTGGGCTCCATGCTCAGCATGGAGTCTGCTTTTGCCTCTCCCTCTGCTCTTCCTCTCTCTCTCTCTCTAAAATAAATCAATAAAATCTTTAAAAAAAAAAAGAAAAAAAGAAAGAAAAAGACTGAATGGATCCCTTTAGCCCAAAAATGCAGAAGTTGCAAGGAAACAACGTGACTTGGATGACGGATAGGAGACCCTGTTTCTCTGGTGGTGGAAGTGTGTCTATGAGGAGACAAAAGGAATAGAGGGGGTAAAGGCAATAGATGCCCAATTACAGGGGGAAAAGATGCAAAAATACCATTCCTTAAGATTCACCCCCTGGTCCTCATCATCTCTCAGATCTGAAATGACCCAGAAGCCTGCTTCGCGGAATCCCGCAGCAGAGGAATAGGTTACTTTCTTTCTAAAGAAGTAGTTTATAGAGAAATTCATTGGGGGTGCGAAGTGAAAATTAAAATATTTGGATGTGTCTTGGTTTGGAAGCCCAGCTCTTCATCAGGAGCGAGGGCAGACTTAAGTGACCATGCAGGTCTTTCTTGGCTCAACCCAAGTTTAGGAGACGAGTGGGATAAGGTAAAATATTCTGAATATTACTTAATGAGAAGAAGTATATCATAGTGGTTAGGATTACATGTTCTGCTTTTTTAACATGATAATGTATATCTATAAAAATCCTATAGCAAACATTTTACTTAAAGGAAAAATACTGAACAGTTATTCACAATATTGGAAATAAGACAAGGTACTACTTCTTTTCAATATTGTACTACAAGTCTCAGCTGGTACGATTAGAGTATTAGGCTAGAAGTGGATAAACAAGAAATATAAGAAAATTCTATGTTTTTAAAAATTAAGAAACATATGCTTATAAAGCATCCACAGGTCAAAGAAGAATTTACAACAAAAATTTGAAAATATTTTACGCCTAATGATAATAAAAATATAACATATCAAATCTTGTGGGTTAGGCAATGATTACAAGGGAATTTATAGCCATGAAGTTTCAGGAAAGAAGACTAGAAAGCAATACACCCACCTCAAAAAGAAGGAACTAAACATAATGATATAGAAGGAAGAAAATTATTATATTATTATTTTAAAATACTACATGAATAAAAAATACTCTAAATTTCTCCTAAATAAATTAGCAAATAAAAGTCAAAAAAAGAAGGAAGAAAATCATAAAGACAGCAGCAAAAACTAATGAAGAAATAAAATGATATGTAAATGTAAAAATGTGAATATAAAAAATGTAAAAAAAATCAAAGTTTGATTCTTTAAAAAAATTCGATACAATTGACAAATCTGAATGGAGACTAAGAGGACAAAGAGTAAGGAGAGACAGAGAGAGAAAGAGAGAGATAAAATTACTCATATCAGGAATGAAAGAATCGTCACTAAAGCATATTCTGTAGACATTACAAAGACAATAATAAGATTTTATTATGAACTTTATGCCAATGAATTTTGAAAAGGTAGATAAAATGGACAAATTCTTAGCAAAAGTCAATTTACAAAAAGAAAGGAAAGAAAGAAAAAACCCAAATGGCCATATAACTGTTAAGCTGAGTGCATAATTGAAAACCTGTCCAAAAAGGAATATGAGGATCACTCAGATGGCCTCACTAGTGAGTTCTACCAATATTTAATAAGGAACAAATTCCCCCCCAAAATTGTGAGTAGTAAAATATGGAAAGGCTAATACATCATAACCTGGTTGGGTTTATTCAGGAATGCAAGATTATTTAACATTGGTAATCAGCCAATGTATTTTAACTCATCAAGAGAACGAAATAGAGAAACTATGTAATCTCCTCAAAAGCACAGAAAGTACACTTAGCATAGTTTAACAGCAGGTCAACATTTTCTCAGAAAGTAGAAGAGTAGATGGGAACTTTTTAATCTGATAAAGGGAAGCTATAAAAATGATATAGCTGGCACATAATTGAAGGTGAAAGATTGAAAGCTTGGCCTTGAGATTGGGAATGAAACATGGTTGTCCATTAGGATCCCTTAATTCAGCGTTGTACTGAATGAACACCCAGAAAGTTCAGTAAGGAAGGGCAGAATATGAAAATGTATACAAATAGGAAAATAAGAAATAGGATTTTTCAGAGGTGACGTAATTGTGTAAATAGAAAGTCCATCACCATCCATAGAGAAACCACGTATGAGTCAATTTGGCAAAGTTGCTGGATACACGATCAATTTGCAAAAATCAGTTGGGCTTCAAAATACCAGCAACAGGGGCACCTGGGTGGCTCAGTCGTTGTTAAGCATCTGCCTTTGGCTCAGGTCATGATCCCAGGGTCCTGGAATTGAGCCCTGCATCGGGCTCCCTGCTCAGTGGGAAGCCTGCTTCTCCTTCTCCCACTTCCCCTGCTTGTGTTCCCTCTCTCACTGTGTCTCTCTCTGTCAAATAAATAAAATCTTAAAAAAAAAATACCAGCAACAAGTAGAAAACAAATGTGGGAACTTTGCACTGAAACTAGAAACATTATTGAGAGAAACTAGAGAAGAGCAAGATAAATGGAGTGATACATGATGTTAATGAATTCCAAGATTCAGTGTTTTAGAGATGTTAACATTTCCTGTATTAATCCACAGATTTAACACAATTTGAAATGGACGGCATATTTTGCTATGAAAATTGATAAAATTATTTTAAATATTTATTTATTTTAGAGGGGGTAAAGGGCAGAGGGAGAGAATCTTCAAGCAGATTCTCTGCAGAGTGCAGAGCCTGACACGGGGCTCAATCTCATGACCCATGAGATCATGACCTGAGCCGAAATAAGAGTCAGATGTTTAACCAACTGAGCCACCCAGGTGCCCCAATAAAATTATTTTAAAATGAGTATAGAAATGCAAAGAACCAAGAATAGTTACTGTAATCTTGAAGGAGAAGAACAAATGTGAAAGAATTACACTACTAGATAGCTAGACCTTTATAGAGCTACAGTAAGTAATAGGGGGATAAATATACTCACCAATGGAATATATTAGAGACCAGAAAACAGACCCATACATAAGATCGATGGCAAAGATGACAATGCAGCATGATTGGGAAAGGAATTTTTAAAAATGAAGGATCCTGCGCTAAATGGACACGCATACACATCTGTATTTTAATCGCTACCTAATATCAAAACATAAGTCAGTTCCACATGGATTCCAGATCTAAATATAAAACGTAAAGCAAAAAGGCTTTTAGTAGAAAAATATTAAAAGGACTCCAAAAGTGCGAACCATCAAGAAAATGTGATAAGTGTATTATTATTTTTAAATTAAAAAATTTATTCACTAAAAGACATCATTAAGAGAGTAAAAAGGCAACCTATAGAGTGGGCAAAGATACGTGCTGTACTTCCAACTGACAAAGAACTCATACACACATACAGATACTTTCTGAATATATGTCAATGTGTAAAAACTGTTACAAGTCAGTAAGACAGACCAATAAAAAAAATGAGCAAAGGCTTGAAAGGGCACTTTGCAAAAGAGGATATCCAACTGGCCAAATTCATTAGTTATGACAGAAACAGAAATTAGCACCAGCATGGCTAAAATGAAAAAGATGGAAAATAGCAAGTGTTGGCAAGGATGTGAAGCAATTCAAATTTTTTTTTTGTACACCGCAGAGAGAAATTTTAATTGGCACACCATTTGGAAAACTTTTTGTAGTGTCTGCTAAAGCTGAATATATGCATCACCTATGACTCAGCAATTCTACCCTTAGGCGTGTACCCAATTGAAATGTACATACACCAAAAACTGAAATGTACTAGAATGCTTATAGCTGCACTGCTAGTGATAGCTCTTACCGGGAAACTACACAAATGTCCATCAATAAAAGAATGAATAATGAAATCCTGGTATATCTACACAATGGAACACTATATAGCAATGAGAAAGAAAAATCTAGACATTTACACAATATAGATTTATCTCACAAAAATTATGGTGAGCAAAAGAAGCCAGACACAAAAGAGTACGATATTATTCCATCTATATTCATTCTATTTATGTAAAGATCAGAAACAAAAGATTAATCAATGTGGTTTAAATTCAGAAAAGTGGTTACCTTTGGGGATGGGTCAGATAGTAATGGGGAGGGAGCAAGTCAGGGCCTTCAAGAGCGCTAATAATGTTTACTTTCCATGGATGTGTTCACCTGTAAATATTCACTGAGCTGTATACTTACAGTTCTGCAGTTTTCTGTATGTGCATTATACATCATAAAATTACTGAGTTCATTCTAAACTGCAAGAGATTTTTTTTCTCCTAGTGTTTTTGGCTAAGTTAATTAAAAATACAAGTTGACTGATTTATGCATTAATTTACAAAATCTTTTTGCCACACCTTTAACGATGAAACCTGTTTCTTTTTTTCTGCCAAAGCAGGATTTTCCATTACTGCCTGCTGCTGTTGCATTAGAGAGTTGCCATTTCAAACACTCCTGGAAGGTTCCATTTCTTCTCGGAGCCTATTTTAAATTACACATTTAGAACCTTTTAATCACCGAAAAGTCCCCTGTGCCCCTTTACAGCCGTTTGTCAGTTCTCACTTACCATCTTTAAATGGAGGAAAAGTTGCGTCTTAAAGTTTATTTTGGTGGAAAGTGGGCATAGGGTATTAGGGCAGAGAGCTTTTGCACTCACTCATATGTGTGGTATTCCCTAGAAGAATTGTTTCATGGAATGCTGCACTCTAAGTGAAATCAGGAGAGCCGAGAGACTAGGCAGGGGAAAATGGAGGTCTGTTCTTTGAGTCACCTCTGCGTGTGTAACCAAAGCTGCATAATGAAAAATTGATACCCTCTAGAGGTTGAATATTATGAAACAAGAAGAGGTTACTGGGGGCACCTGGGTGGCACAGCGGTTAAGCGCCTGCCTTCGGCTCAGGGCGTGATCCCGGCGTTATGGGATCGAGCCCCACATCAGGCTCTTCCGCTATGAGCCTGCTTCTTCCTCTCCCACTCCCCCTGCTGTGTTCCCTCTCTCGCTGGCTGTCTCTATCTCTGTCAAATAAATAAATAAAATCTTTAAAAAAAAAAAAGAAGAAGAGGTTACTGAACACACTGGGAAGCTTCTCCTTCTGACCCTCCAAAGGCCGCTATGTCAAGGCCATTCCCATCCAAGAGGCAGTCTTCGCCAAGAAAAGTCAAGTGTCACTGAAAGCCCCCATCTTGGTGAAGCATTTCCTGATTTCTCTGTGCATAATTAACGCCTCCCTCTACGTGAATTCAATATGTTTTGTTCATATTCAATTTCATCTTTATATTCAACCAAATGATACCAGTTCCCCTCCTAAACAAAATGGCCTCATTTTCCCTTTTCATAAAAACTGGGGTGTGTCAAGGATTGTAATAGCATCATACTATTACACTTTGTCTAATGTTGCCCAAATTTTCCTTCACCAGCATGTTGCTTCCATTTCCTCCTTACATCGCTAACAAAGAATTCCCTGGCTCAGTTATCCGTACACTTATGTTCTCAGCAGCATTATTCACAATATCTACAAGATAGAAGGAACCCAAGTGTCCACTGTAAGATGAACAGATGAACAAAATGTGGTATACTCAAATAATGGGATCTCATTCAGCCCTAAAGAGAAGGAAATTCTGACAAATGCTACAGTGCAGATGAACCTTGAAGGTGTCATGCTAAGTGAAATAAGCCAGTCACGGAAGAACAAATATGGTATGACTGCATTTATATGAGGTTTCTAGAGTAACCAAATTCGTAGAAACAGAAAGAAGCCAGGGGCTGAGGGGAAGAAGGAATGGGGAGTTACTCTTTACTGGGCACAGGGTTTTCAGCTGGAGAAGATGCAGAAGTTCTGGAGACACATAGTGGTGTGGGTTACACAACAAGGTGAATATCCTTTATGCTATGGAATTGTATACCCAAAAATGGTTAAAAGGGTAAATTTTACACAGTATTTTTAATATGTAGAAATTAGGGGAAAAAAAAGAATCTTTGGTCCTTTTCCCTCAGCAATTCCTGGTTTGTTGGTTGGTTGGTTTTTGTCATTTGTGTGCCTGATTTTCCATTCTGCCTGTCCTGTCTTTCTGCCCCATATACCAACACACAGTCCGTGTATTTGACTTTAGACGGCATTTAGGTATATTCCCAAACACAAAGTGAGAAACGCATTACCTTAGGAATCTAGAAAGGCATTTTCTTTTGTTTAGAGGCAATGCCTCAGAACAGATTTTGTTTTCACGCCATAAAGAAGCTGTTTTGCCCTGATGAGTCTTTTGGACAATAGAACAGAATGTACCGGAACAAGAAATGGTGACACTAATATTATAGTTGGGTGTCCTAGGCGGCCACCCAGCTCCCTGCTTTGAAGTCTAGAGCAAATACGTCTTTAGAAATTAAAGGATGCCTCATTTTCTGAATATATATGAACATGTACAGATAAAGTTGCCTCATGGAAAAACTCCTTAATTTAAAAAAAAAAGGAAATTCTAGTTGAAAGGAAAAAAGAGTAATTTGTATGATATTTTCTAATTTGCCTTCTGTTTTCTATTAAAAAGTAAACACCATTCGGCTGCTTATTCTGTCTCTGTTTCTCTTGTCCGTTCACTTTCTCTTTTTCACACACAGAGTTCCTTAGAATTTACAGAATAAAATCCAAACCCTTTGTCACAAAACACAGGGTTCATCCCGGTCCAGCCCCAGACTGTTGTTCTTTTATCTCTCCAGGCTGGCCTTTCGTTCCCTGGATTCACTGCTGTCACAGCACACCGCCCGTCTCTCATCGCTGTCCTGTCCTTTCTTTACACATGCGGTGTCCTCTGCTCGGAGGCCTTTCCCACCCTTCTCCGCGTGACAACTTCCTATTCATCTTGGGAACAGCGCAGTCCTCACCTTCTCTGTGAAGCCTGCTTTACTTCCTTTCCTCCTCTGCCTCGCCAGCTACTGGTCCCTCTTCAGGGATCCCCCATGATTCAGGGCCCTTCTGCATAGTTCACGGGTGCTCAGAGCATGGAATAACGTTGTCTACATGTATGTTTCAGCTTTTATATACTTTTTAAGATTTTATTTATTTATTTGCAAGAGAGAGAGAGAGAGTGGGAGAGAGAGGGAGAGCACAAGCAGGCTGAGGGGCAGAGGGAGAAGCAGGTTCTCTGCCGAGCAGGGAGCCCAATGCGGGGCTCGATCCCCGGACTCAGGGATCATGACCTGAGCTGAAGGCAGATGTTTAACCCACTGAGCCACCCAGGCTCCCCTGTTTCTAGCTTTTAGACTAGAGGGTTCTCCAGAGTGGGGCCATCATCATATCAAAGCACCTGACACAGTCCCTTGAAATCAACTCTCGGATACTTGTTTGGATAAATGAATGAATAATGAGTGGAGGAATGAGTGAAAATCAAGGCATAACCACTCATTGCTGCGGATTTCACAGAGAGAACACAGAGGCTTGTATGCCTAAGGGCAGGCATGAAGGTGAAGTTTTTTTCTAACAGAGAGGACAGACTTTTACAGTTACTGGTCGAATGTCAACTTCACCCACAACTGAAAACCATTTGCTCTGCTTTGTATCTGCAGAGTAAGGCCTACTAACATTACACTCAGGAGCGCCATGAAAATCAATTTACATCAGTGAACTGCTTCAAAGTTGAAAGGCAATAAATTGTCTTTATGATATAAATTGAAAATAATGTTATCTGCTAGCATTTTTTTTTTTTTGAAATAGAAAAGAATCCCTTTCTACATTGAAAACGTGTGGTAGAAAAGTAAGTAGAATTGTTTCCACTTACAATGCTTTCAAGTTAAAGCCCTGGAGCCATTTGGCCTGAGCTATAAAGGTGGAAAGAAACAGTTTTATGCACATGCATGCTCACACACAGTAGACTCTCTTATGTAAACCCGGCAGTGACAAGTTACTTGGATGGCTAAATCGAAACTGGTCCACCAAACAAAATTGTGCACTGTGTTGGAGAGCATTAGTGCTGCCGGGTTTGAAGGTTTGCCTTGGCTGGGATTCATTGTAACACCACCCACCTCTCTCCAGTTGCAATATTCTAACCAGGTCACCTAGATGCTGTGAAACAGATGTTCATTGAAAGGAAAGGAAGTAGGAGGTGTCCACTGAAAAGTGATAGCCATGGCACAGGGAAAAATATAGTTTTACCTACAACACAGGCTCAATATTATGGAAAATTATTGGTAGGGGAGACATTCCCAGCTCTCCAGGAATCTGCAGCATTTAGTAAGCACTTCAGGATACTGAGAGGCAGGAAAGCAGGGGAGGGAGGTTCTCAGGCTCTGGGGTCATGCTGGCTTTGACTCTCAGCTCTGCACCGCCTCACCAAGTGCCCCTGGGCAAATTACTTAATCTTTGTCTTCAGCTTCTCATCTATAAAACCGGGTGAGAATACCTACTTCCTATGGGTCTTGGGATGATTCAGTGTGTGGATCATGGAAAGCACGTCAAACGGTGCACGGTGTTGCTGACCATCAGGACAAAGATCGTCTTTATGCAGAGAGAACACCACCGTTGATTTCGGTTGGCGACCCACCCAACCTAAAGTTCTGAAAGGAAAAGAATGGCGATTGGGGCTTCACCGATGGGCTAGAAAACACTCTGCTCTCAGTGCTAACACTCCAGAAGTCAGGAAGGAAGATGACAAAGCTACCGAATCAGAGTGTCAAGCCTCCCTTTGACATTCCAGCAGCCAAACTTTGCCAAAGCACGTGGCAGCCTGCAGCCGGTTGCAGCCGTCTGCCTGAGAGCTTAGCGAGCATTTTAGCAAATTTCATAGACCTATTACTTGTTCGTGTCAGCCTTGGGGCCCCAGAGTCCTTTGTCGAATCTTCCTCTCCTGCACCATCATGACCTTTCCACGCTTTCAAGTTATACCCCTGGAGCCATTTGGCCTGAGCTATAAAGGTGGAAAGAAACTCATCTCTTTCCTTCTGAAGGAATTTCTATCAGTGAGGGTCTTCTTACCTGATCGAGTCATCCATCTGTTTTGTGATCCAGGTTGTGTATATATCACACGTACATCTTCTGATGTCACACTGCGACATTTACTAAACTGAGGCACTGGTTGGTAGAAGTAGGAATTAGAAATTTAGATTCCAAAGCTTCTCTGTTTGCAAACTTATTTTCATGAATGTTCATTAATATGAGCAAAGCTACATGACGGAACATAGCTTCGGCATTGTCTGTCACTAACAGGTAGGAAGAGAAGCCGTGAGTGTTTCAGCCTTCGTCTCTGACCTGCTGTTCAGCATTCGTGCATACTCTTGCATATTTTATGAACACTGTAACTCCACTATGGCCAATAAATACAAAAGCAACGAGAGTGCTAGGTAGAAGAGGAATTTGAGTTTGGTATAAAAAGAAGTGGTCTCTCTGCTTCAGGCTATGATGGAGTAACTGGTGTCAGACTAATTCTCCTCGGTAAATGGCCATAGAATAGGCCCCTCCTCCAAATGTCCAGCCATGTCCAGCCCTTGGACAGCAGGCAGTGCTAGACAGCAATCCTTAAGAGAAAGGAAATCCAGGGCGTGAGAGCCCTGATTGCCCTAGCCCTGTGCCTGCCTTCAGTTTCCGGAGCGCAGCCTAGGGACCTGGAATCCAAGCAGACATAGTCTCTGGGCTGAGGAGGCAGAGATGGGAGTCCGGAGGATGTCATGGAATCTGAAGGGTAAAGCGCCAACAAGGGAGACCTCGGAAGTCACGTGGGATTCCCAGTGGGTCTTCGGTTGAGGAGGAGCCTGAACAGTTACAGAGTAAATATCTTGGTATCCTGTGTCCTTTCCAACTCACTCTCTTACTAATTTCTTCGCAAATCTAGGAAATGATTTGTCTGGAATATTCTCTTATATCGCAGGCAAGTCTTTTCAAGTGTGTTAATCTGATTGTTGTTTCCAACAGCGCGTCATGTTCTCATTGTGTTGAATATGTACCTAGGTGCAGAAACATCCTTTCTGTTTGTTGCTTGTTTCATAACACCTAATGTCCTATCCAGATCTGCTCTTTGCTCAAGAAGACCGTGAGCGTGGTTCGAATCGGCAGTCGTCTCATCTCAGAACACTTCCTCAGCATATTTGCTGTCTTTCTGTGTGGAATGACTGCGTTCATCTTCCAGGAATTCCTTCCACAGCTCCCTTCACATGCTGTGGAGTGGACAGATTGCTCAGCAGGAGGCCTGAAAGCTTAGTTCTGCTCAGTCCTTCTGGTTCTGTTTGGTGACGTAGTGTTTATTCTCACTATGGTAGCGGATATAACTCTAGCTGGTTATAACTTTCCTTCTCTCTTCTACCTGGCTTGGGGTGAGGAGCCGAATCAAGAAAAATCAAAGATGGTGTGACTCTGTCCTACCTCGTTCAGGCCTGTCTTTCTAACACTCTGTGTTGGGGAGTCAAACTTCTGCAGAGTGGTTTCAGACCTTTTCTCTGGCCCACCCCAAATCCTGGTTTCTGTCTCAAAAGACAAAGAACTGTTCGTGGAACTCAACCCAAAGTAACATGTAGGATTCCCTGTAGGTTCTCACGTGTCCTGCCTCTATTTGGTCCTAAGTTTCACAGATTTTACAAATTTTTGTAAAATTTTGTATCCTGCTTGTACTGAAGGAGTAAACTTTTTAAATTTGTTTCTCATTCTTTTAAGTGAGCCGGTATGTACTGTTTAGAATTGAGAAATTGGAAGAGTTTTAAGTACGCCATTTAAAATTATAAAGTCATGGTAATAGAACTTCTTATCAGGAGAATAAAAGAAATACAAACAAAAGCAAAAACTGTTAAGTGTCTAAAATTTAAATAAGGAGAAGGAGAAGTGGGAAGAGGGAAACTGTAACATAAAACAACATGATAGAATATAAAATAAAGTCATTTATGTAAAGTTGCCAAGTATATCTACTATAGTCAATACAAACTGGGTGAATTTTAAAAACAAAGACTCTTAGCTTTGATTAAAAATCAAAACCCAAATATAAACTATTGAAATAGGCAAAAATTAGAAAATTTTTAAACAATGTAATTTATGGCAAATAAATAATATCATGTCCTCACTATGAAATATACAGATGTTCATGAGAATTCATATATATGCGTGCACACACACGACTTATATTCTACAAACACGTTGCAAAACTGTATGAAAGGACTTTGCTTAAGTAAAAAACTTGAATATCTGTATTCTAAATGTACAGAAAACGTCTGAAAAGATTTATAATCTCTTTTGAGGAGTAGAATTTGTTAGGCTATACAAGGAAGAGGGGATTTTATTTCTCACTTTTTATGATTCTCAACTGTTTGTCACAAACGTATTTTGCTTTTATAATAAAAATGTTTTAAATTGCTATCACATATATTCAAAAAATGAATTGTCAAATATTTTGCACACAAAACTGTATCCTTAGTCTATGCCCCAAATCATTTACTTTCTCTTGGATTACTCAAAAGGGCGTTTTTGAAGTTTTCTATCACTCAAGAATAATAACCTGCCACAACTGTGTAAAAGTGGAGAATTAGAAAGAAAGTAGATTCTGTTAGAATATTTACGACTGAGGAATACAGTATAACTGGAAAAGTGAAAAATGAGGCTACGGAGGACAGCTGCCAAATGCTGGTGTATTAAGGCATTAGGCATTACAAATAAAGCAACTGAATTTTTTTTTTTTTTAGAGAGAGAGAGAGAGAGTGCATATGGGGGTGGGGAAGGACAGAGGAAGAGGGAAGAGAGAACCACAAGCAGGCTCCACACTCAGTGCAGAGCCCCACGTGGGGCTTGATCTCACAACCCTGAGATCATGACCTGAGCTGAAATTAAGAATCGGATGCTTAACCGACCATGCCACCCGGTCGCCCTGCAGCTGAAGTGCTTTAAGCAAGTAGAGTAATACCATCAAAGTTGCTTTTCAAGAAACTGCTGGTTGAAGGTTGGAGAAAGAAGTTGGAGGAGGGCAAGGATGGAAACAGGATTCGTGATTTAAAGGTGATAATCTTAAATCTTCTGCCTAGCTCAAACACTCGGTTGTGAAATATGACTTGAGTCTCACAACTGGAAGACAAAATACTAGCTTTTTTTTTGGTTTTAACTGACGAAATTAAATTACATGTTTGCAGCCATGGCTGGACTGCCTCATTTCTTCTTCCTCCAGCTGGATTCACCCACCATATGACAGTTTTAGTCAGCAGAGCTATATCTGTGTCTTACATTTCCCAGCGACTAAAAGGAAAAGAGAAGAAGAGGTCTTCAGACATAATCTCTTGAAAGCAGCCTGGATCCAGACCGAGGTCAGTTACCTTGGTCTGAAGAGCAGAACAGAATGTTCCTTTCAATGGGCAGACAGGTACTAAAGGAACGAATCTCAAAAGGTTGAACCATGAATGCTTGCTCCTTTTCTCTAGGGGTGGGACCATAAGTGAGAGGTCTGAGAGGACAGAATTGTTCCTTGTATACGTTTGCTCGTTCTCGGAGAATGTGATGAGTAGGGAACAAGTGTGACCCTGGAACCGAGGGGCCAGGCAGAGTGAGCTTCCGTCACGTCTGAAGCTGCAATGTCCTCAGATGAGCGACGGACTTCTGGGAGTAGAATGGAGCATGTCAGCGTCAGCGGAGTAGAGCGGGCTGTTTCTTCAGCATGGGGCAAGAGCTCCCATGGAGCAGTGAGACGGTGGTTTACCGGAGCGGGAGCACACATGTTTATGAAGCCAAGACTTGAGTTTTTGAAAAGAAGTTAAAAATGGTCAGCTATTTCACTCTTAGAGGAATAAGTTGATGACTTAAGGAATTCATTTACAAGGTTTCCCGGTTAGAGTTTGAGGTTTCCATTTAGAAAAGGCATTCAGCCATATTCTGTGATTTCTCTTTCCTTCCCTTCCCTTTCCTTCCTCCCTTCCTTTGCTGTCCACAGGTTTATAAAGAATACTTCATTCCAAGCTTTGGGTGTCATATCATTTCACTGATAGGTTCAAAGGAAGTACACACAGCAACTATGGAAAATTCTCCATCAGAGCCACTAATCAACAACATCAAGGAAAAATTAATGGACATTTTATGAAGGAAGATGACTAGCACATTGATAGTTTTCATCTTACAAACTACTTCAGAGCGTTTCTTCCAATTTCTCACAGTCCATCCCTTCTCTTCTTTCCTTCTAGCGCTCTGAACTATGATGACGCAATCGGAGAATTTCTGGTTCTGCTAATATTTTCGATTGAATAATTTGAATATTAACTTGCTACAAACTCCCCCAAAATACTGGAATAGGGTACAATACTCATTATTTTAAACACATACTTATTTAGTAAGAAAGAAAAGAAAATCCATACATGCAAAAAAAAAAAAAAAAAGCAGCAATCCGAAAATCAAGACAGTGAGCTCATTATCTGACATAGAGTTTGCTAACTAAGGTCAAGAGTGGAGTATATGTGGGCTGTTCTTAATCTTACTAATCCATAAGCCTGAATCTCACTCCCTGCCTGGGGACAGAAGGTGATGGCCTTGAGGCTGCATGAGGCAGAGAAATGGAACTGGAGAGTAACACAGATCAGCCTCTGGAAGGGGAAGTTAGAAAAAAACATTCTTCCACTGGCAGAAGCTGTTGACAGGGAAATTTTAGTTCTCTTCAGGATTCTTGGGTAAAAATAAATACATAACAAAAGGACTTGAGAAACTAGGAATAAAAGGATCATCCCTAACCTGATAAAGGGAATCTAAAAACAAAATACCTAGAACAAACATCAAACTTAATGGTGAACTTTTTTTTTTAAAGAATTTTTAAAATTTATTTATTTTAGAGAGAGAGTGGGGAGGGGCAGAGGGAGAGAGTGAATCTCAAGCAGACTCCCTGCTGAGCGCAGAGCCCAACGCGGAGCTCGATCTCATCACACTGAGATCAGGAACTGAGCTGAAATCAAGAGTCAGATGCTTAACCTACTGAGCCACCCAGGGGCCCCAATGGTGAAATTTTTTAAAACTTCACTTTAGGAGAAGAATATCAGTTTTCACCACTTATTGTCATTATGAGTCTTCACAGTGAGGGAAGAAAGGTATGAGAATTGGAAATGAGAAGGCAACATATTGTTTGCGCATTCTGTGAAACATCCACGAACCTACAGACAAATCACTAGATAGAATAGGGGAGTTTAGCAAGGTAGAAGAAACAATAAATAAGAAAAAAAGTCAAAAGAAAAATGGACAGAGGATTTGACCGGACACTTTACAAGAAGAGGAAAAACAAGTGGCCAATAAATACATTGAAGGATGCTCAACCTTATTAGGAATCAGAAGACTTCAAATTAAGACCATGCTGAATTGTGATTTCACACTCACCTGGCTGGTCAAAAGCAAAAAGTCTGGAAAACTAAAAGAGTCTCTCAAGTAGATTTCTGAACCTCTTTCTTTTCTCACAGTTCCTTCCTCTCTGTAACTCTGCCCCAGAACTTCCAACCAACAAACCTTCTCTGAGTCCAAATCTGTGCTTCCTTAGTTCAGTGAGATAACCAAACACTGCTTTCGATGATCCTCCCCATTGCACAGTAAGGGACGTGCTTCCAGGCAGAGAGTAGCTCCTCTTGGTCTTCTTCTTTCTCTCAGGCATCACAGTCTGGGCTTCCTGTTGTCCAATGCCTGAAAACAGTTGTTTCATTTATCTTGTTCAGTTTTGCATTTGCTTGTAGTGGGAGGGTAAATCTGGTTCTTCTTACCCTGTCATGGTTGGAAATGGAATTTTCCTTATCTCTGCATGGCAGAGTTCAGTGAGTAGTGAGCAGTGCAGAAAAAGGACTCTAGCAATCGGCACAGAGGTATCCTTGAGTCTTTCCTGAGATGAAGATATGCATGCATAGGGCAAAACTGCATGCGGTTGGGGAAAAAAATGAACTGGGATCTGCGATCTTCATGGTTCTAAGAACTCATGCAGGGCATGAAGTTCCAGGCAGGCAAAGTTGCAAGTCCACACTGATCACTTAGGGCATTTATTAGAGACCCTGTATGGAACAGACCTTATGAATAAGACCAATTCATCCCTTGAGAGTGTGCCATTTGAGACAACATGGATGGACCTAGAGGGTATTGTGCTAAGTAAAGTAATTCAGACTAAGGAAGACAAATACCATATGGTTTCACTTAGAAGTGGAATCTAAAAACAACAACAACACAAATGAATAAATGAAAAGCAGAATTAAACCAATAAATACAGAGAACAAACTGATGGTTGCCAGAGGGGCAGGGGTGGGGCAGGAAAAATGGGTGAAGGGGAATGGGATGAGTTATGGAATGAGTAAGTCACAGGAATAAGAGGCACAGCATAAGAACTATAGCCAATGATATTGCAATAGTGATGTATCAGGGCAGAAGGCAGCTACGCTTATGATGAGCATAGGACAGTGTATAAGCTGGTCAAATTACTGTGCACACCTGAAACTAATGTAACATTGTGTGTCGACTATATTAAAAAGAAAGAGAAAGAAAGAAAGAAAGAAAGAAAGAAAGAAAGAAAGAAAGAAAGAAAGAAAAGAACTAAATCATACCTCCAATAAAGGTTACTCTGGACCTTCCTTGACAAAGCTTAAATAAAACTCAAAAAGATCAACCTAACTTGCAACTAATTTTACTACCTTTAAAAACAAAGCCCAATAGTCTGTACAGGAAGTCAACAAAATCCAGACTTAAAAAACTGTATCATTTACCATGTCCAGAATCCAGTGAAAAATTATTAGACCTTTAAAGCAGGAAAAAGCGACCCATAATTAGGAGAAACATCACTCAATAGAGAAAGACCAAAATGATGGAAACAGATGGAAATGATGGGATTAGCAGACAAGGATGTTAAAACTATCTTACAGTATATAAAGGAAAATGTGAACTCAATGAGAGCAATGGAGATATTAAAAAGAACCAAATGAAACCACAGACATGAAAAATAAAATGTCTAAAATGAGAAGCTCATTGGATTAGACATAAATGACAGAGTACATTAATGACAGGAGATATAATAATAGAAAGCAACCTCAATGAAGTGTAAAGCAAATAATTTTGGTATATCTCATCTATGTGTAATGTGTATATTAACAATGTATTGTTCGAGTAATGATTTTAAGATCAAATTCAGCAATATAAGTACATATACATATACTATATAAGTATATATATAAAATGTGGTGTTTGTCCTGAGACTACAAGGTTGATTTAACATTTGATAGTCAACCAATGAACTTTACTGGATTAATAAAATAAATTATACAAGTTATAATGCCATTTAATAGATGCAAAAAAGTAATTAAAAAATTAACCCTCAATCATGATAAAGCTTTCAGCAAAATAACAATAGATCACTTTCTCAACCTGATAAGTGGAATCCATGAAAATCATAAGCTAATTTCATACTTAATGATTAACTGAAATATTTTCCCCCTAAATTCAGAAACAAGTCAAGCATATTAACTCTCAACACTGCCATTCAATGTTGTATTGGAGTTTCTAGCCAATGCAATAAGGGGGGAAAGGAAAGAATTAAAAAGGCTTATCAATTAGAAAGGAAGTAAAGAAATAAACCTGTTTTTATTTGCAGCTGTCATAATCTTTTGTGGAAAAAAAAATATAAGGGTCTTAAAAAAACTACTCAAACTAAAAATGACTTTCATCAAGTTAAAAGTAACAAGGTCTAAATACAAAGTTCGATTGTATTTCATTGTATTAGCAATAAACAACTGGAGCTTGAAATTAGAAAATCAATATAATTTATATCATTAAAATATGAAATAGGAAAGCTAACAAATATATGCAAGAAAATAAACGAAATATATACAGTTCTAAAGGAAAACAGGAGAAAAATCTTGGCAAAATTGGAGCAGGCAAATTTTTAAGTAGAACACAAAAAGCATGCAGTGTAAAGAAAAAAATTGTAACATGGACTTCATCAAAATTCCAAATTTTTGTGCTTTGAAAACACCTTTAAAAACTAAAAAGCAAGCTGAAGAACAAAGATCTGTCTTTTTCCACTATAGATTAAAGGAATTGTGTCTAGAATTTATAAAGATCTTACAATTCCTTAATAAGAAGACAAACAACCCATTTTTTAAAAAGATTTTAAACAGACACATCAGAAAACAACTACATGAACACTCAATAAGCTCAGGAAATGATACTCAATGTTAACATTTATCAGGAAAATGTAAATTAAATCCACAATGAGATACCACTGCATACCTATTAAAATGGTAAGATTAAAAAGACAGACCATACCAAATTTTGGCAAGAATGTAGAGAAACTGAACTTCTTATTAATTTCTGGTGGAAATATAAAATGGTACAACCACTGTGGAAAGAGTTTGGCAATGTCTTATAAAGTTAAATAACGTTTTCCATATGACCCAGTCATTTTTTAAAAAAAAATTTTTGAAGATTTTATGTATTTGTCGAGAGAGAGAGAGAGCACAAGCAGGGGGAGAGGGAGGCAGAGGGAGTAGCAGGCTCCTTGCTGAGCAGGGAGCCAGATGTGGGACTCTATCCCAGGACCCTGGGATCATGACCTGAACCGAAGGCAGACGCTTAACCAACCAAGCCACCCAGGCATCCCTGACCCAGTCATTTTATTTTATTTTATTTTATTTTATTTTATTTTATTTTATTTTATTTTATTTTATTTTGTTTTGTTTTGTTTTGTTTTGTTTTGTTTTGTTTTATTATTTTTTAATAAAGATTTTATTTATTTATTTATTTGACAGAGAGAGAGATACAGCCAGCGAGAGAGGGAACACAAGCAGGGGGAGTGGGAGAGAAAGAAGCAGGCTTCCCAGTGGAGCAGGGAGCCTGACGCAGGGCTCGATCCCAGAACCCTGGGATCATGCCCTGAGCCAAAGGCAGACGCTTAACAACCGAGCCACTCAGGCACCCCTGACCCAGTCATTTTAATCCATATTCACTGAAGAAAAATGAAAACATGTTCACAGAAAGGCTTGTTCGCAAAAATTCAAAGAGTGGCTTTATTCATAACGGCCCAAGCTGGAAATAATCTACATATCCCTCAATAGGTAAATGACTAAACAAATTGCGGTATAATTACACAGTGGAATATGACACAGCCATATGAAGGAATGAAATATTCAGGCACACAGCATGATGAACCATAAACATGTTATAATGAGTGAAAGAAGACAACAGAGTAAATACTGTACGTTTCTATTTATAGGAAACTCGAGGAAAGTTAAACCTATGATAGATGGATCAGTGGTTGCCTGGAGTCAGGGTTGGGCTGGCACTTTACTGGGAAGGGGCCACTGGGGAAACTCTTGAAGGTGATGTTAATATTTTATAAATGCTTTTGCTGGTGGTTACAAGTATGTATGCTTTTGTCTCACTGAACGATACACTTAATAGGAGTCCATCTTATTGTTTATCAACTATGCCTCAGTAAAACTTGATTTTAAAAGTCTTGATAACAGCAAGCACAAGAGCTATCTCATAGTTTCGATTTGCATTTCCCTGATACTTCTTGATGCTGAGCACCATTTATATACGTGGTGGCCATTTGTATGTCTTCTTTGGAGAAATGTCTAGTCCAGTGCTGTGCTCATTTTAAAAATCAGATTATGAGATAACACCCCCCAACTGTTAAGATGGCTATGATCAAAAAGGAAACAAAAGATACCGAGTGTTGGCAAGAATTTGGAGAAATTGGAGCCCTTGTATACTGTTGGTGGGAATGTAAAATGGTTTGGCCCCTATGGAGAACAGTGTGCAGGTTTCTCAAGAAATTAAAATAGAACTACATATAATCCAGCAATTCTGCTTCTGTGTATTCATCCCAAAAAACTGGAATCAGGGTCTCAAAGAGATATCTGCACTCCCACGTTCACTGAAGCATTATTTACAACAGCCAGGATACGGAAACAACCAAAATGTCCATCAACAGCTGAATGGCTAAAGAAAATGTGGTCAGTATATACAATGGAGTATTGGCCTTAAAAAAGAAGAATATACTACCATTCGTGGCAACATGGATGAAACTTGAAGACTTCAAGCTAAGTGATATAAGCCAGTCTCAGAAGGCCAAATATTGCATGATTCTACTTATACGAGGGATCTAAAACAGTCAAACTCAAAAGTAGAGAATTGAATCGTGGTTGCCAGGGATTGCCAGAGGGAGAAGGAAACAGACAGTTGTGAAAATTAAAGAATCTATTTTAAGCAATTATAACAATGCCTGGCACATAACAAATACTCCATATATGTTAGTTTTTTATCATTAATATGGTTTTGGCTCTCCAAAAAAGAGTGTTGATAAGGGATTACTTTAAGTTGCGAATATAATCTATTCATCATTCAGGTGAAACTCAACTTCAGTGCGCACACACACACCCACACACTCAGAGACACACACGTGCAAGTTTGGAAGAGGTGACAATTATGGCAGTGAAGCTGTGAGATGCTAGTAAAGGTCTTGTTCATAGAAATGAAGAGGTAGGTACCAGTTTGCGAAGGATTATTAGCCAAGAAAAGTGTCAGGACTTGTCAGTGAACCAGAATTACTTTAAATTATAAGCATTTGGAAGAGACTGTTATGAGCATTGTTTAAAAGTGTCACAATTCCTGAATTACAATTCCAGTGAGTCACGCTGCACTGACTGCACCAGGGAGTGAAGGGTGTGACGCCCACTCACATTCTTGTACATACCGGCCTGTTCACTCACAGGGGATGGAGTGTTTATGGACAAAACCTCACTCAAGCCTGTGCTCCTTCTTGCAGAATTGCAAACATTACCCAAATGGCCTTCATCTTGCCTCAAACTTGTCTCTAACCTACCTGTGGCTTAAAACCCTTCCTCATAATCCCCTATTGACCTTGTAGCCCAATGAAGATACTGAGTATTTCCTTTACACAATCACACCTTCTTCACCCAGTACTTATGATTTGGGGGCTTTAGGAAAGGCTTTAAGAAAGTTCCTCTGATTCTATTTCACTTTGCTGGGTTTGGTCCATCACCAGTCCAACAGACTGATCTGTTTGTTGAAAGCATACTCTGTCATTTAACAAACTCGGCATCCATTTCAGTTTTGGGTCCTCAGGATATCTGGTAAGCATGAATTCTGTGACTTCATCCAAGCTATTGACAAAAATATTGAAGAGAATAAGATCAAGGACAGAGCCTTAACAGGACATTCTAGAGATCCTTCCAAGTTAACCTTAACAGTGAGCTTGACACTGGTGCATACTCTGGTCAGCTACAACCATTGGGGCTTCATAGTCAAATACATTCTGGAGAGGCCACCTATTGTGGAACTTTTAGAATTTGGCATTACAAGTCAGCATCGTAAAGATTTAGGAAATCCCCCAGTGAAAAGGGACTTACCCGACTATGATGTACTTGTTCATGAGACACACTTAACATTCCAGGGACCTACAGGTATGGAGACTTAGGATCCTGTAAAACAAGGTCTAACACTCAAAGGAGAGGCCCGCAACATCGTGTGAGTGGAATGCTGTTGTGTGGAGCCTAAATCATGGGGGAGGAAAATGAGAGGTCCGGGCTCTGCATGTTCCACTGGATTTAGTCCACCACACTCGGAGTCTCTGGCAGCTCAGTGCTCTACCTCAATGGCTCTGCTCAGCTCTGCAGAGGAATGTGGAAGGTAAGGGAATCATGATAACCATGATTCCAGAGAGAGAGAATGAGAGTACAAGAGCTCTCATTGGTCCTGCCTGAACCGGACTCTCCCTGAGTAAAAGACGTCCAGGTGGTTCTCCATGGCAGAGGACAACACTTAGCTGGGAAATATAATGCCTCAAAAAGCTGTCATGCATGTAACATGCTCCTCATTTCTGTGGCTGAGTGTGGATCATTCTGTCAAGTGTAGCCACGGTGGCACAAGCTACTTTCCGGAATGAAATGGAAGAAAGATAGCCTTCTTATTTGGGGCATATATATCCCTGCTCTCTGAAAGCCCTTTCTCTACCAGCGTCAGGGATAAGAGGAGAAGAAGAGGCTGGATTTTGTTTGTTAGCTTTGTGGGAGGAGGAACCCCTGGGGAGAGCACGGTGCGTTCAGAGACGCAAGGAAGGCCTCCGCTTTAGGTAAGCGTGGACGGATGATCGCATCTCCACTCCCCTCTCCCTGCGTGTGCTGGGACGCGGGGATGATGAAAACGTCAAGACACGATTTCAGCTTTCTAATTATCCAGGGGCTACGTCAGGCAGCCCGAACAACATGCTTCTGCTCCTGCCTTCTTGCCCGAAAGCTGACCCTGTCTTAGCAGGACCACCCTCCTTCCAGCATCAAATCAAATCCTCCGATTTGTTCATCCGTGACTTCTCCCACCCACTGGAGAGGTCAAATGTGTTTAATTACAGAGATTATTTTGTAATCCAGTGGACTACCACCCTACGGAGACTCCCGCTGAGATCACAATGTTTATTTCCCTGTCAGAAGTCGGCTGTGATTTTAATTCATGTTGTCTCGGAAGTGAAGAGTTCAAGGTTTTCCTCTTAGCTAAGATATTAGACCAGATGTCACTGACGGGATGCTTTTGGCAACAGCGGGAATCGTGTTCCCAGACCCCGAAACAATAACTTCTTAAAAGTTCTTCCAATCTCTAAACACATGCGTACTCCTACCCGGTCCGCCTTCTTTGCCTCCTGTTTTTCTTTGTGTTTTTCTTGGCAGGTGTTGGTGTTGGGTAAACAGTCCTTTCATGGAGGTGCTTGTCTGTCAGGTCCCACGGAGAGTAAAGAAAATGGCAAGTTAATGAATTCAAGATTGTGTCTGGCAGAAGGTGTGTTCCAGTCCCACGTGGCCCATCAGGGAGCAGGTTAATGCAAAACAAAACAGAACAATGGAGTAAAACTACAGCACGCAGAAACCTGAAGTTAAAACAGAATTAAATAACTGTCCTAAATGTAAATGTCCCCAAAGCCAAGAGCCTATGATGAAAGCAGAGGAAGGAGGACCCGAAAGGCATGACTTCACAGTGGTCATCATTGGGCAATTTAAAAACTACTTAAAAAGCAGCAAGATGAGCTTTTCAAAATGAAACTGTTCCAAAAATGTACAATGTTTTTAGGGTCTTGCCCTACACGTGTTGTCTGATGAAGGCAGCAGAACTGTCCTTTCTTCCCCCATGCTGCCAGAGCCGCTCCGGGCAAGTGACCCTCTCAGTGTCTTGTTCTCTGCCACCACACGGCCCGAGCTTTAAGGAAAATGCAGGACTGGGGCGCCTGGGTGGCTCAGTCAGTTAACCATCTGCCTTCGGCTCAGGTCATGATCCCCGGGTCCTGGGATCGAGCCCCACATCAGGCTCTCTGCTCACCAGGGAGCCTGCTTCTCCCTCTCCCTCTGCCTCCCCCCCCCTTGTGCTCTCTCTCAAATAAGTAAATAAATAAATAAATAAATAAATAAATAAATAAATAAAAGCAAGCTTAAAAAAAAAGAAAACGCAGGATTGTTGGTTGTTACCGTTTCAAGTAGGTTTGCAGAATTAATATGTTCTAAGGACTCTATGTGTTTTAAAATGATTCCTCTACCCTTAGTCACGATATCTGTTCAGTTAATGAAGAGGGTGGGGAGACAGGTATCTTGGTGCAAAAGCAGAACTTAATATGCACAATAGCAGAGGACAGGCCAATGGAGAAGGAAATGAAGGCTTCTTTGGATACAATATTTTAGATTTTAAACAGAAGTAAAAGAGTGAAACTTTGAAATGACATAAAAACTGATGGAAGAACCAACTTCTTAAATGAAGGGCTATTGATAGGGGGACAGACGTATCCAAGATTTGTGTACAATGATAAATGCCATCAAGGTGGTCCCAGCAGAAGATTATAACATTTAAAACTCCAATAAGGCACTACATCAGGGCTCCATTTAGCAGAGAAGCTTTCCATGGAAAAAAGAAAACATTCTTTCCGAGCATTTGAGGGCTTTATGAGTACAGCACCACGAGCTAAAAGCATCCCTTTCTATATGAACTTTTCAGGCCAACAGATCAGCCTATCATATCTAAAGATGTTGCTGGTTGAAAAAGAGAACCATTTCATTCTCTGCACCCTTACAGAGCGGTAGAAGGTTTTGTCTGCCGAGGCCACCAACAAGTCTTTTCTCTCCAAAAGCAAAACAGCAATAACAAAAACTGCAGATGAGGGGACAGATCCTCAGTGGTGCAATGAAACTCGAGAAATCCGAGCATTCTTCAGGCACCTTATCATCCTGACTCTTCAGTCCGCTCCTGTACCTCATTCCTCACCCGATGTCAAATACGGAGTCACTTTAACAGAGAAGTATTTGCTTAGTGAGCAAACATTAACGGGGAGAAGACCACGTTAAAGAGAAGGACTCATCTTCCTTGCAGGCACGAAGGTGACACTAACTGAAGGCAAAAATTTCCAGGGGAAGAAAAATGGACATTTTGGTCTTGACAGTTCAAGGTCAAGAGGTATTATAACATCACTTGTTGGAAAGTTAGAGAGAGCCCCTCTGTAGAGAATACAGGAGACCTCCTTTTGTGCCATAATGGACTGATGTTATGAGTTACTGATCCAGAAGCCAGGCTTCTCTAAAACCACCATTAGATAGGGCTCCTGCTACCCATGTATCGTGGATGGATGCCAGGGCATGAGCGTAAGTTCCTGTTTCTGGAGCATGAGAAGGAGGGACCTGGGACAGGTCTGTTTGCAAGGACGCCAAGGAACAGTGTAAGAGAAACCCAACCCCAAGAACAGAAGAGGACTCACTGGGAAACATTATTCCAGGGACAATATACTATTGGTGAGACTGAAAGGAGAATGTTGAGAATAGCAGAACATCTGTTACTCGATTTTTCCAAAACCTTGCAAAGTCTGACACGGGGACTTGGACCAGATACCTGGGGATATATAGATACCAGATAAAACTGCTATAAAACATTTGAATCCAAGGTGATGTTCTTTATGTACCCTACTAGTTACATATATCTGCACAAATATACTAGTACATGTGTATGATGCTAGTTACACATAAAGGATTTTTCCCTCCCTTTACTAGAAGGTTCTAGGAGCACACTGGGAAGTGGAATGGAAGAATGGATGGTCACTGCGCAAAATGACAGAGGACTTAAATCACGGGTTGCTTACATCATGGTCACATTATTCTGCCCTTCAAAATCCTCCAGTAGATTGCTACCACACTCCACATAAAGCTGAAACTCCTGGCCAAGGTGAACAACATTCTATGTGCTGACCCCTCCCTGCCTCGCTCACTCTATCCCCTCACGATCTCTCCCTTTCTGCTTGAGCCGTTCTGAATCTCTTGTTCTTTCTCAGGAAACCAAATCTATCACAACCTCTGGCCCTTGTGTTCCCTTTCCTCTGTCCAGCCTGCTCTCTCCCTAGATCGTCACCTCACTTCCTCTCTTATTGCATGCAGGTTTCTGCTTAAAGGTCACCCTCTCAGAGAGACCTTTCCTAAATTCTAGAACCTGTGAGGATGAATTCGAGTTGGAGCCGGCTTCCCCTATTCTGAAGTTGAGGCTGCATGGGATCTAGGTCATTGGTTAATGGCATCCCCATCATGTGCTGAGACTAGTGTTGCCAGGAAACATGGTCAGCACAGACCTATCTCGGGTACAGACTGTGATAGGTTTTATTGTTTGTTTGTTTTTGTTTTTTTGTGTTTTTTTTTTTAACAACACTGTTCAGCAACATGTTTTGAAGTTTCTTTGAACTACTGGGAATTCTATGTAGAGCTGAATGCTGGAAGGTACTCTACCCAAACTCTTAGCATTCAGAAGTCATACATCAAAACATGATCATCAGTTCATTCTGAAAATTAAGTTTCTAAGAAATGAGGACCTCTGTCAAGCCATGTAAGAGTATCCAACAGTCTTGTGGAGTCACCTTTGCAGACAGAGCAGAAATGGACTTCTCCACGTTGTCTGAAAGTGTCACCAACCCTGAAGACCGCTTGGAACAAAAGAAAATGAGTCTGAAGTGAAAATAAGTCATCGGACATCCAAAATTTGACAAATAAGCAACCATGTTTAAATCCCTTTTCTCTATGATACAAAATAATAGTAAAACTAACAGAAAAGAGAAAGGACTGAGAATGAGGATTTTGAACTCCTTTATTCTCAAGTAGAATGCGTGAATATTGACTGTGAAAAGATTGAATACGAATGAGAGCGTCTTCTGATCAAATTTTAGTTTTAAAAACATGCTTTTCACTTTGGAATGTTTATAGGTTAAGTATGTTTATCGAAAATAAATCACGCCCCAGTGCAGTTCCTAAAGTTACTACAATGCTAACTCATTTAGTACCAGGCGTGACTAACTCATATCAGCTTAATAAGTCTTGGCAGCACCCAGGTGGAGAGCTAGAAAGAGATACTATCACAGTTTATAAACAAAAAAGGGGAACAACCAATGTTACATGAATCTGTTCACACTTGAGAATGCCAAGATTTTTTTTTAAGTTACAATGCAGATCTTTGTGATAATTAAAACATAGACACAGGCTGCCTTAGTTTTCATTCATCAGTACAAATGAGGTGCGGTTTCTGCAAGTACAGGTGTGCATGGCAGGAATATACACATGCCCCACATGTCAGATGCTTGCTCCGCTCGTGCAGGTGAGCTGTGTAAGAGGGAGAATATTCTGGGTGCTCTCCTTAGAATTTACGGAACACAGACTTCAGAAAAGGCCTCCGTCACCATGAAGTCAGCAGTCCAAATATAGGCCATGTGATGGGGTGGACCCCACAATCAGATTCAAAGTAAACGTTAGCGGTTCACCCAGAACTATAGTTTATAATTTAGGAGGAACTGGACTGTCTTGGTTTGTCTCAGATCTTTCCTCTGGAACTCCCACCTAAGCAGTGCTGATTCATTGTAATCGTATTGGTACTGAAATATTTTCCTTGAAAATAGACATGACTTGGAGAAATGGGTGATTCTGAAAATTAGGACAGGAAAAATCCAGATGAGCCCAGAGCCTCTTGGAAATGCAAATAAAGTAAGGAAAACAAAACAAAACAAAACAAAACAAAACAAAACAAAACAAAAACAAAACAAAAACAAAAACAGAAGGGAAGTTTGGTATTGTGTAACTTAGATTCTTAATAAATAGCCCAGGCAAGGCTAAGGTCATTCTGAGCCATATTTTGAAAGCAACAATCACCCCATTATTTTGCCTTTTGGTAAATAGACGAGGGGTATGAAAAGGTGTTCTTTCCCTAAGTTAAAGCAGATTGCGCTACTAACAGCTTCTAAGGTAAGCATGCCCTTACACTGAGCTGAATTGTGTTACTTCTAGACTATTTACACATAAGTCATGCTCCTTACATCTTATCAGACTACTGAGTCTTCCTTTAGGTAAAGAATGTGCTACTAAGATAAATAATGGAGACTAATGTTTGGCAATGTTTTTGTTCCAGGGACATATGGCTATGGTTATGTTCCAGGGACTTCTATAGGAACATGGTCCCCTCACCCTGGGAGCTATAACACTACCCTAATAAAGCTAAAGGAGTGAGTGAGCTTACCTAAGCTTTGTTCCATTGTTGAATTTCTCCTTCTGCTGGTTCTGGAATTTTTCTATTTCATTATTTATTCCTTCATTCTGGTGAAGCATGTCTCCTTGAAGTCTCTTGAGAAATAAGGGATGGGAGGTAAATAATTTTTAAACTCACCTTTCTGAAAATAATTTTTCTTGTATCCATATATTTGACTGATAGCTAAAAAACCAATTATTTTAACTTGTAATTACTTATTGATAAGGTTAAAACACACCTCAGAATTTTTAATGCATTACCTTGCTGTCTTTCATCTATTAGTTTTACTGGACTGTAAGCCATGCTATTCCCTCTCTTAATCCATGACATAATTATTTCTCTGGAAGTCTTAAGGATCCTCTCTTTATCCCAAGTATTATAAAATTCATGTTGTTGGTGTGCCTGGGTGTTGGTCTTTTTCACTCATTTAGCTGGAGTCTCGTGCCTTTTGTTCTGGTAAGTTTTCTTCCATTATGTCTTTAATTATGTGCTCTATTTTCTCTGCAGTCTTCCAGAATCCCTAGTCATTAACTGTCTCTAGAAGTGATCCTCTAATTTTCTTACATTTTATCTCCAATTTTCCATCTCTCTTTTTGCCCTACATTTTTTTTTTATTTTTCAAAAGGTTTTTCTTTTTCTCCGTCCATTCTCTTTTTATAATACCCTATTCTTTTTTTTTTTTTTTTTAAGATTTTATTTATTTATTTGACAGAGAGAGAGACAGCCAGAGAGAGGGAACACAAGCAGGGGGAGTGGGAGAGGAAGAAGCAGGCTCATAGTGGAGGAGCCTGATGTGGGGCTCGATCCCATAATGCCGGGATCACGCCCTGAGCCGAAGGCAGACGCTTAACCGCTGTGCCACCCAGGCGCCCCGATAATACCCTATTCTTTTTTGATAGATGCAATATCATCTTTTATTTGTCCAAATATATATAACAAAGTTGAAGTTTTAAAGTTATCTTATGTTTCCTGGTTTGTCAGGTTTCTTTCAAGTTTATTATTTTCTTTCATTTGTTTCGAGCTCCACTTTTCATTTTTACTTTTCATAATTAGCCCAAATGGTGAGCTAATCAATTGGGGGACCTCCAAATATTAATATCTGTAAGTCTCTTTTTAGAGCTATTCTTTCTCTCCAAAGAAAAAAATCCACCAGTCTTCTGCAGAGGGTGAGGTTGGGAATGATGTATCACTGGCTGCCAGAGTCCCCAAAGGGCAAAGATGAGACACGATTTGCTATAGAACCTTCCACCTCACATTCTTTTAGTTTGCATGTGATCCTCTTTCTACTGTTCTTGCTTCTCTCATTCTCTTTGTGTTCTCTGCTTTATATTTTCTTAAAAATTTCTTTGGTCTCATGATTTGAGCTTGTGGTCATCCACCATGTGCAAGCAGTCTTAGCTTCCCCTGGTCCCACAGTGCTTAGACGACAAGAGACTTTCAGTAAACGTCAGCTGGATGGGTGACTTAGAATCACAGACAGATAAAGGTGAAACAACAGGAAGGAACATTCTATTCTTAAAACTTTTGTTTGCTGAGAAGCATCAATTTTTCCTCAAAGGTAGTAGAACTTTTCTACTAGAGATGAAATGTGTTCCTGTCACTTTCTGTACAACAACTCAAATTTAGAATTTCAGTCATGTTGCTTGATCCCAACCATGGTTAGAGTGAGAACTCCTCAAAGTAGGCTCACACCTGGCTTCTTTTTTTGTTTGGCACGTATTCAGCTCCTAAAAAAATATAAATGAAATTTTCCTTTCGATACAAATGAACCTGGTCTAAATTGTTCTTAATCAACATCCAGTTCAGTAGCTTGGCAACAGGGTAAGAGAATCAGCAACAGAATCGGACCGACCAATGTCCCAGGCAGACCAATGGCTGGTTGCTCTGGGCAGGCATTTTCAAACTGGCATTTCAGCTCACTTTTATCTGGAAGAGAGGTGAGATTGTATAGCAAAGTGTGGGATAAAGGACCAAAGGGTGAAATAAAAGGCAGTCCCTCTTTTGGCCCCAAACTTGCTAAAAGAGAATTTGGTAAAGGAGAGAAACTTTACCAAGCTCCCACTTTGTAAAAAAGAGAAACTCTGCATAAAGAAAGCTTTGCAGTTAACTAGAACCCTTTGCAAATTATTTCAGACACTTTTTTTGCATAAACATGCTCTTATAAGTGGAGTAGTGCAGCTGGTGGTGGTGATGGGAGTTCTTATGGCTTATCCATGTGACTCATATGGTTCTCTGCCTAAAAAGAGTTCGCATATGTTCGATTTTCGCTCTCTCATTATGTTTCCAGTCTCTTTTAGATATTCATATCCTGGGTAATTGCTCGACAAGTATTACCCTTAATTCAACTTTAGTCAATGTATATCTGCATTGATTTTTTTTTCTTTAAGTTGGGAAAATGTTGTTGGAGAGAAAGAAAGAAAAAGGACGTCTGTCTTCATAATTTGGTGGGGTCATTTCCATAGTAACTCTATCATTATGGCCTGTCTGGGTATAGTCTCAGGCTTAAACCAGGTTTCTGGTGACTGGGCAAATACCAGTTCCGTATTGTGGTCCTGCTTTGAATGATCCTAGCAGTGTTACCGCAAACATTCATGTCTTTGACTCGGTCAGTAACCTTGGCAAAAGCAACTGTTGGCTTATCAGTTGAGGTTTCTTTGGCTTAGAATGGTGGTCAAAAATGAGACCACACCGAAGTTAATTAAGCAGCAGCTCTAAAAGTCTTGCATCCAAGGCAGATTTCAGATTTGCTCTTTGAATATCGGACAACTTTGGAAGCAAGGATTTGAAATGTGGAATTTGAAATACATGTGAGTGGTGGTATCTTCCCAACATAATGCTAAACATGGTTTCATTTCACTTTCTTGATATTTTCACCTTCTCTATAGACTTCACATTCCTCATACATGGTGCTTAACCTAGACCACGGTTGCCTTAGACACTCACCATCTCAAAGTCTGCTCAAGCAACTTGTGGATGTTTAACAACCTTAGATGAACGTGGCTATATTTGCTTGCACAGCAGAATGTGTTATTACTTATTACCTACAATTCTTTTTCTTTCCTCTAAAGAGGGAGAGAGAGAAAGCATGAGTGGGGGTCAGGTGGGGAGAGGGAGAGGGAGAGAGAGAATCCCAAGCAGTCTCCACGCCCATCATGGAGCCCAACATGGGGCTCGATCTTACCACCCTGAGATCATGACCAGAGCCAAAATTGAAAGTCAGACGCTTAACCAACTGAGCCCCCCAGGTGTCCCTCTCTTTTTTTTTTTTAACCTATCAATCTTCACTTTTATTATGCTTAAAACCATCTTCTCTGGATGTCTTATTTGTTCCTTTCTTCCTAGAACATAGATCAGTTTAGGTCTTTCAGGGCCTAAATTGCAATAAAACACTTTAGAAAGCAGAAATGCTGTTTACTATTACTACAATGTCAAAGAGTGATACCTACTTTTCACTTATTTTAAAATTTAACTTAATTAGTTTCATTATTTTACTTTTATTTTTTTCCTTGTAATAAGGTTAATGGAACTACTACAGACTTAAGAGTCAGAAAGAATTAGATTCAATTTATGAACCTACCACTTGTCCTGGCTTTGTGACCTCGATTGAGATAATTAGCTTTTCTAAGCTTAAATCTAAGGTACGACCAACTATACCGATTTCACGGAATTGTGATAAGGATTATATGATAAAATGAAACTCACCTTACTAATCTGTAATTAGATTTTGAATATGTTCTATTAATTAGGTTAAGTATTTCTCAGACTTCATTGTACACCAAAATCACCTGGGGTACTTAAAAAAAATACAAATGCTTGAGCTTCGGAGATTCTGATGCAACCAGTCTGAGGTAGGATCTGGACAGTGGTGTTTTTTAAAGCTCTCTAGGGGATCCTAATGTGCAGCCAGTGTTAAAACCTGTTGGATGAGAGCTTAGTGGATGTTAGCGATCATCATTCTAGCGTGATGACTAACTTCTTGGGAAACTTGAAATGGTAACAATGCTCCAGCCACCGTGAAGAAGATGAGAGCTTCTGAACTACAAAAATAATCAACTCACTCTCCCTCATCTTCGTGGTTAGCAGTGCTGGAGAAAAGAGAGTTCCATATGGCACTCCTTCTTCCCTCTGTACCTACAAAAGCCCTTGTGGTTTTGTAGGTTCTGCGGAGAGAGTAGAGGTCATTGTTCTTAATATAAGCAAGAATGTTTTTAAAACAGTTTTTTGGTAGTTATTAGTCAGAGGTATTCTACTATAGTGGACATACAAATGGCTAACAGACACATGAAAAAATGTTCAAAATCATTAGCCATCAGGGAAATTCAAATCAAAACCACATTGAGATACCACCTTACGCCAGTTAGAATGGCAAAAATGGACAAGGCAGGAAACAACAAATGTTGGAGAGGATGTGGAGAAAGGGGATCCCTCTTACACTGTTGGTGGGAATGCAAGTTGGTACAGCCACTTTGGAAAACAGTGTGGAGGTCCCTTAAAATGTTAAAAATTGAGCTACCCTATGATCCAGCAATTGCACTACTGGGTATTTACCCCAAAGATACAGACATAGTGAAGAGAAGGGCCATATGCACCCCAATGTTCATAGCAGAATTGTCCACAATAGCTAAATTGTGGAAGGAGCCGAGATGCCCTTCAACAGATGATTGGATTAAGAAGATGTGGTCCATATATACAATGGAATATTACTCAGCTATCAGAAAGAATGATTACCCAACATTCGCAGCAAAATGAACGAGACTGGAGGAGATTATGTTAAGTGAAATAAGTCAAACAGAGAAAGACAATTATCATATGGTTTTACTCATTTATGGAACATAAGAAATAACAGGAAGATCAGTAGGAGAAGGAAGGGAAGAATGAAGGGGGGGTAAACAGAAGGGGGGATGAACCATGAGAGACTATGGACTCTGGGAAACAAACTGAGGGCTTCAGAGGGGAGGGGGCTCGGGGACTGGGATAGGCCGGTGATGGGTATTAAGGAGGGCACATATTGCATGGTGCACTGGGTGTTATACGCAAATAATGAATCATGGAACATTACATCAAAAACTAAGGATATACTGTATGGTGACTAACATAACATAATAAAATTTATTATAAAAAAATAGAAAAAATAAATAAAAATTTGATGTAAAATTAAAGGGAAAATCCATTTTAAATGAGTCGAAATACATATAAATTTATAGATACATCACACAGAAATTTTTAAACACCTGATTTTTAAAAAATAAAACCTCAAATGAGAAATAAGTTAGAAAAACTCTGGCATAGGTATCAAAGAAAGTTTAAAGCTATTTTGAGGTAAGTGTAAGTCACAAGTTCTCTGTTATCTTTTTTGGAAGAATCTGCACAATGACGGTTTTTGCTTTTAGTTAAAAAAAAAAGCAAACTTGTAAATCTCATAGCAGTTTGTTACTAGTATTGAGGGATCCATAATCACGGTATTCCATACTTAAAAGGTAACTCTAGAAAGTCAGTCAGAACATTTTCACATGCTAACAAAACCAGAATCGAGGTAAGGCCACCAGGGATGAGTTGAGGTCTGATTTCTTTTGTAGCTTGTCCAGAGGTTTGACGACAAGAACTACTACACAGAACTATGTAGAAGGTAAATACGTTATTATTTTCGTTGTTACCAATAATAATAAATGTATTCATTGCACTGAAGAGACTACATAAACAACCAAAAATAACTATTAGAGGAATTTCTGCAATGTTTGGAAAAGTGAAATAGAAAGCTTGCAATGAGATATTTGTTCTAGAACACACAAATTCACATCAAAGACCTACAGCGTCTTTTTGTGGGTTTTCCATAGAGTGCAGCTAACATATAGCCCTGCAATATTTGGTCCTATTATTGAGCACCGAACACTTTCCAGACGCTGTGCTAAGGGCACATCTTATTCAGTCCTCAGAACAGCCTCGCCATTATTATCCCCATCTTACAGATGAGAAAACTGAGGAACAAAGAGCTAAAGTCCCCACTACTCCGAGTGTGGTTTAGGAGCAGCAGCAGCATTCCCCACACACACTGGATCAGTATCAGCATGTTAACAGGCTCTCCAGGTAGTTCGTCCTTAACAGTAACACTGGTTTAAGTAGGTTGCCCGGGTACGCACGCAGATACTAGCCAAGCCAAGACTCAGTTTAGTCAGTGTTAGTATAAAGCAGGCTCTGACATGTGTATCCTAGGAAAGTCAGTGATAATACTATTTTATAAATTAGGGGACAGGCATCGTGCAGGGCACACATAAGTCGCCCAAAGTGAGGGAGGGTAACTAGGGTTGTGGGCCCTATGGGTGTGAGCAGGCGTGGACTCCATCCTCATTCACAGCAATGTGGCCCTTGACCCTGACTCTGAGGAGCAGGCCACGTCAGTTTTCCCACGACCCCAAGGGCAGCCACCTCAGTGTCTAACCCCTCTCCACCCTACACAGGTTAGGAGGTGCTGTCTTTGATGGGCTCAAAGGAGAAATTGTCCGCTTCTCTTTCCGTGGCTGCCATTGCCACAGCTGACACAGGGCTAGGAGCCCGGTGGTGGCTCACGCTCCTGGAGTAGGACAGCACCACTTGTGGCTCTCCCTGGTTCTTGAACACATCTCTCGCTGAAGTTCTCCAAACCCTCGCAGAGCCAAAGCCAAGGCTCCCTATATTTATGTCTGGGAATCCCCACAGGTATCTCCCGTGGTCAGGGGTGAGTCCTGTTGGCTGCCACTTGGTGCCCTCTGTTCTCTTTTTCCTCCCCCAACTTTCCCCACTCCCCAACCCCTCACTATGTCCACAGTCTGTTCTTCATCCAGTCACAACTGTGGCTCCCCCTGAAAACTTGTCTCCACCAGGCGGCCGCCAACACAGTGTTCCCGGAAGTCCTTTGGAGATAAAGGCATGCTATACATTGTGCCGTCTGTGAGAAGAAGGACCTTGTTCAGCGGGGTCCTCCTCTCCACATACATCTGGAGCTGATAAGAAAGTCCAAGTCACGTGGCCATGGGCCTGCCCAGATACCCCTCAGCTAAGACTGTACTACTGGGCACGCTCTTCTGCCTGCCTGTCTCTTCCTATACAACACAATTTGTTGACATCACTGTATATGGGGGCTTTGTACAGCCCCTAGTGCGTAACTCATGCTTAGTAAATATTGATATTTTTAAATGGATGATTATTTCTCTCTCCATAGTTCCTCATGCAAATTCTGGCAGGTCTGGCCACCACGTCGCCAGACATGTTGGAGCCACCTCAGTGAAGACAGCGGAAGCTCTCAACGTGACACCCTTCCATTAACAAGGAGGATGGCTTCTACAAAGACTGATGTTATTACAAATTGGAGAGGAGGCTGTTGTGCTCCTTCCTCTCCCTGCACGCCTGGGTGAGGTACAGCATTCCCTGCCTCTCTCCTCTGCGGGCCTGTCGCCTGTAGCCCCTAGGAAGCTGTCTCCTCTCCTGAGACACTTCCCTTACTGATTCTGAAGCTCCGTGAAATTCAGGCCCAGGCCTGGCTTCCTGGTTCCCAGGGGATGCGGTCCTTCAGGACTTCTCGGCGCGGCCCCAGCTGCCTCCTTGCAGCAGATGCCCTGAGCTGGCACCAACGACTTGGGACTTCTCCCAGCGGCACTCCGTGTTTGCCAAGTAATCTCTAATCTCGGGGGGGTATGTGAATCAAGACACCAGAGAGAGGAGACACACGAAATACTGTAAAATTAATTATTGCATTTAATTGAAACATAACCCCTTTGTGAGAGAAAACATTCGCAGATGAAGAAACTGAGGCTGAGCTAAGCATGCTACTAAGTTAGGTGGCTAAGTAGTAACACAGTTAATACGTGGTACAGACTGGGTTAAACTTCATATCTGGCTGCCTCCACATCTGCCCAGAATCTTTTACCAAGCGTAGACGTTTGCCTGAGAGAGTGATGGGCTCTCTCTCCTGAGAAGGCACCTCTGTGAGGACGACGGCACTCTGCCTAAGCCACGGGTCGGTGACCCGGAACTTAATGCAGGGATGTGAGGTATGGGCTGTTATTTAGGTTTGCGCCCATTACACTATGGAGGCTGTTAAACAGGTTCAGACTGGTGAGGAGTCACTCCCACCGAAACACTGGGCAGTCCCTGCTGCGGGAGCCCTGGGAGGTGACACTTCACTGTCTCTACCTGACAGCAAGAGACTCAGCCAAGAGTGGGCCCTGTGAACAGTGCTGACAGAAAATGTGCCGCTGTTGCCAAAGGGAGGCCCTGCCAGCAAGAGCCACCATCACGGCGACTTGGTGATGAGGCCTGCCCGGGAATGTCCCGCCAGCAACAGCTGCCCACGCTGAGAACCAATTCCTCTCTAGAGGCCACAGGGAAGCCATGTGCAGACACCATCTCTGGGAGACAATCCAAGGCCACCTTTGGGAGCCCAGATAGCGTGTAGCCTGGGGAGACCTGGCTCCCTTCACCATTCCCAGTGTGAGTCACTTTGGTGAGGATAGAGTTTGTTGATCTTTCAGGAAATTCTGACTGAGAATGAGAAAGAAATTCCCAAATGAAAAACTGGCACCGACCCTGAGATGTGGGGAGCCTTCTGCAGAGAATTTCAGTTCTAACTGGGTTCCTTGGCTGGGGAGCGCCTGGGAAGGGGGAGTTACGTACATGTTATCACTTGCCATTCACTTTGGGACATCTGGCCAGCAGCTGTTTCCAGAAAGCTCTCACTTAAACTTTGGGGATCATCATCAACACGGTACAATGATTTTTTTCCCCCTTTAAGCTGCTCTTACCCTTTCGGCACCACCATCTTTCTGATATCTATTTTTGATGTGTATCCTAATTCCTCCTGAAATTCCTACATGTTTCTCTGAGGCTCTTCCCTTACCCTTTATTTTCAAACACTTTTCTGGAGTTCTATTTACATGACTTTGCGTCAGGGTCCCCAGATTCCTCTCAATCAACTGCGTCTGCCAGCCAGTGCGGGGCATCCTGTCATCCCTGTTTGGGTCTGGTCTTGTCGCTCCCTCCATGTTCCCTTCATGTCCCCGCCACCCAAACACGTCACTCTTCACTCTCACACAGAAACACCCACAGCAATGTTTACATATAATAAGCTACCTTTTTCCAGGGCTTGAGAAATTCTCTAGGAAAAACTTAGTCATTTGTGGAGGCTTCTTAAACTCTATCGCTCTGCTGCGTTTCCAGGTAATCACTGCTAACCGCGCTGCTGGTGGCCCAAGAGCAGCCTCCGATTCCCTTCGCCAAGCAGGCCAAGAACATTCCCAGGGCACCAGGCAGAGTTTCCGAGGGTGGGAGGTCACTGCCAATCCCGTCCTTGATGAAATGTGCCACAAAGTGCTGGTTGTCCCATGGGCTGGGTGTGGAGCTGAGTGACATAATGTGCCCGTGCGTTAATGTGTATTCACAAATGCAGCACGATGCCTGGCCTCCCTGCCATTTGCATTACGTGCCTTTGATGCTAAATATGTTTGAATTCCTCTCAGGTTGTCATTTACATGCTCACGTGCTCCAACGCCCCTGCGGTCAGGTGGCCCTGCAGAAATGATGCTTATGAATTGAACAAAGCTTTGCAAAGACTTTTTGCCTTATGGGGAGAGAAGTTTTTTCCTAACAAATGACATTTTTAAAGTTTACAAGTGCCAGAGTATTCAAGTTTCTGAAGTTTTCTTTTCCTAATTTGTTTTTCTTTTTCTTACACAAGAAGATGGCTGGAAATATGTACTGAGTTCTCAGTAAGGGCAGCATTCCCCTATATTCTCAGATGAATGTGCTATAAGAAATTTAATTACATTTTTCCAGTAAAATTATTACAGTGATTTTTTTTAACTAAAAATCTTTTTTTTAAAGATTTTATTTATTTATTTGAGAGAGAGAGAAAGAGAGAACTGAGGGAGATTGAGAGGGAGAAGCAGGCTCCCCACTGAGCAGAGAGCCCAACACGGGCCTCAATCCCACAACCCGAGATCATGACCTGAGCCAAAGGCAGCTGCTTAACCAACCGAGGAGCTCAGGAGCTCCTCTCCCCCCTGCATTTTTTTTTTTTGAAGATTTTATTTATTTGAACTAAAAATCTTTTCTCATTACCTTCATGAAATGTTGTAAATGCCCTTTCTTTTCTTGTTCAGATTCACCGTGTTGGTTGAGAGTATTCATGCTTAATGCTGAAATATTCTATTGTGGAAATTCCAGGCTCAGCAGTTTTAATTATTCTTTCTTTAATTCACTTTAAATTTGAAAATAGAAAACATGACCTAAACTGAAACAGCAAGTGAATAGATGCCATAAAATGGTGTCTGAGAATGCCAAAAATAACAGAAGAGCCAACAAGAAGTCTTTATTATTTAATTATTTTAATCACTTAGTCACTTAGTTATAGCAGCTATGTAAAAGACAATAGATTATTAGGTGTAGAAATTAATTCTTTTTCCCCAAATCAGGACCATTAATTTTTGTCCAGCTTTCCTGAGGTATAATTGACACCTAGAAATTGGACATATTTAAGGTGTACGACACAATGATTTGATACACATTTACATTGTGAAATGATTACCACAAGCAAGTTAATTAACACACCCACTATGTCACATAGTTAACATTTTTATGTGTCTAGTGAGAACACTTAAGATTTACTCTCAGGAAATTTCAAGTATGCAATGCTCTATTTTTCACCGTAGTCACCATATTGTAATTAGATCCCTGGAACTTATTCATCTTACAAACTTAGAAGTTTGTACCCTTTGGCCAACATTTACTTACCTCCCGCATCCCCAGCCCCTAGCAACTACCATTCCACCTTCTGCTTCTAGGAGGTTTACTTTGTTGGAATTTTCACGTAAGAATGAAATATACAGTTTTTTTCTTTCTCTGCTTGGCTTATTTCACTTAGCATAATGTCCTACAGTTTCATCCATGTTGTTGTCCATGGCAGGATTTTTTTTTCAGGATTTCCTTATTTTTATAGATAAATTATATTCGTGTGTGTGTGTGTGTGTGTGTGTGTGTATGTGTGTAATCACATCTTTATTTATTCATCCATCAGTGGACACTTCGGTTGTTTCTGGATCCTGGCTATTGTGACAATGTTATAATGAAAATGGACTTGCAGATATCTCTTCAAGACTCTGACATTATTTCCTTTGGATATAAACCTAGAATGGGATTGCTGGATCATATTTATTTTTATTTTTATTTTTTAAGGAACTTATATTTCCAGACTTCCTAATAAGATGGACCACTTTACATCCTTACCAACAATCTACGAGGGTTCCCTTTTCTCCATACCCTTGCCAACATTTATTATCTCTTGTCTTTTTGATAAAAGCTATCTTAACAAGTGTGATGTAATATCTCATCGTGGTTTTGATTTGCATTTCCCTGTTGATTAGTGATGCTGGGGATTTTTCATGTCCCCTTTGGCCCTTTTGTTGGCCAAGTACTTGTGTGTCTTCTTTGGAAAAATATCTATGTGATTCCTTTGTCCATTTTAAAATTGCATTTTATATACATACAAAATTATAAATCTAATTAAATAAATATATAAACGTAAATATAATTAACTATAATTACTTACATATATATTTGCTATTGAATTGTATACGTTCCTTATGTGATCAGGATAACCTCTGTGAGATTTGCAAGTATTTTCTCCCGTTCTGTAGGTGGATTTTTCATTTTGTTGATGGTTTTCCTTGCTGGGCAGAAGCTTTTTACTTTGATGCAGTCCCACTTGTTTCTCATTGTTTCTGTTGCCTGTGCTTTTGGTGTCATATCCAAAAAAAATCATTAACAAAACCAATGTCAAGAAAATTTTTCCCTATGTTTTCTTCTAAGAGTTTTACGGTTTCAAGTCTCATATGTAAGTCTGTGATCCATTTCAAGTTAAATTTTGTGTATAGTGTGAGATAAGTATCTAATTTCATTCTTTTGCATGTGGATATCCATTTTTTCCAATATCATTTTTTGAAGAGACTTTTCTTTCCCTATTTTGTATTCTTGGCATCCTTGTCAAAGATTAATTGACAGATCAAAAGCAGAGTTGCAGGATATGAGATCAACAACCAATACACAAAACTCAATTGTATTTTTACATATCAGCAATGAGTAATCCAACAATGAAATTTAAAAAATGATTCCATTTACAAAGAATATTCTGGTGAGGAGGAGGAAGAGAAAGAGGAGAAGAGGGTGGGGGAAAGAGAGAGAATGAGAATATTCCTCCAGAAACTGAAAGAAGGTTGGGAGAGGGTTTGAAATAAAGTTATACAGGGCACAGGGGAGTGGGTCACAAATTCTTTGCAAGCCGTATTAAGAAATTTGGACCTTAGCCTGATAGTCGAAAACACTGGAGGGTTTTATGTTTTTAAAGAAGGAAAACAATAGCGTTTCTGTTTCAGAAAATCATCCTGGCTGCAGTGCGGACTGGAGAAAGAACTAGATTTAGGGAGATAGTTGGGATGCTGCTGCAGCAATCCAGGCAGAGGCAGAGGCAGAAAAACTGGAAAGAAGTGGTCAGATTTGAGGGCTATTTTGAAAGGTAAGTAACCTAAAAATGATTATGTATAAAAAGCAAAAGTATGACTCAATAACAAATATTGTCAGTGTTTTCTCATGAATACAAAGTTTCCTGGAAAAGCTGCCTAGAAGGGCCACGAAATTCCCAGGCAAGGTCTTATCATGGAAATGTCCTCAATCTAATTCTCCTGGAGCCCTGCTGAGTGCAGTAGATAAGTACCGCTCTACAGATACTACTATGGGTATGAAACTCTTCTATCAAGGGGCAAAAACTCCAAGAGCAAGATGAAATTATGAAAATTTTTATTATTTAGAAAGTGAGTTTCTAATATCATCATCTCTGTGAAGAATCCAAAAATTAACAGATCTCCCAAACCTTCCTAAAGGCAACCCCAACCATGGAGTTCAGTCATTTCAATTACATTTTATTTATTCAAACAATGAGTTTATTCATTGATTCATAGATTCATTTATTAAATAACAGTCCAGGTACTGTCTTACACTCTTGGAATTATAAAGATGAATGAGGCTGGTTTCATCCCCTGAGAAATTTACATTCTAGGGGGAAAGACAGATATGGAAAAATATAATTACTGTATGATGTGATAATTGCTCTGATGAATTTGTATACCAGAAGATATGGAATGGAGAAAGCATATAATTTCAGTTGGGATGAAGGGTGAGAAAAGATCTCATAAGAAATGTATTAAATCATCTTGAAATAAAAGTATGAGTTATTTGGACGATGAAGGAAAGAAATATATTGTAAGGGAAGGTGATAGGATGGAAGTTAACAGGTTAATAAATGTTTTCTAATGTTAATGTTAAAATAGGATCTTTTCTAGTCTGGAGTTTTGGATGATGCTTCCAAGCTGATGATAATAGATGTCAAAAGCCTGTACATTCTAAGATAGGTGTTAGATCATCTATTAGTGCCCACAAAAATCCATTTGTGTAGCCGTTATCAATATTTCTGGTAGAGTTTATTAGTGGTATTCTCCTCCCTAGACAATGGAAAGATAAAATCTTCATACAGATTGGATGAGAATATTTAACATCTGAAACTAGAGAATATTTTTTGATTTAGGAATGACCTGAATAAACTAAGGAGTCAGCTCAAGATTTTACCCAAGTACATTCAAGAACAATTTAATTGAATGGTTTTTTTTTTAAAGATTTTATTCATTTATTTGACAGAGATAGAGACAGCCAGCGAGAGAGGGAACACAAGCAGGGGGAGTGGGAGAGGAAGAAACAGGCTCATAGCGGAGGAGCCTGATGTGGGGCTCGATCCCGTAACGCCGGGATCACGCCCTGAGCCGAAGGCAGACGCTTAACCGCTATGCCACCCAGGCGCCCCTAATTGAATGGTTTTTAAAGGGAGATGGTGGCAAAGAATAATTGTACTTTCTGCTTGTACCTTACTAAGTTAATGCCTTTAATCAACTAGTTATAGCAATCTGAGAGAGTTTGGTATGCACAGGGATTGCAAATAATTTGTCAGATCAAAAGCCATAGGTCAGATCATTGAAAACCCCATATATATTACTAAGGTGTATAGAGGTGGTGGTGGAGTATCTGATCAGATTTGCCTTTTAGGAAGTCATTTCTCTAGTGATATGGAATCATATTGGAATGGATTAAATATTGAAGTGGGATGACCATTCAGTAGGTAATTATGGTCTTCTAGGCAAGAGCTATAAGGATCAAAACTGAAGAAAAAAGAAAGAAAGGAATAGAGAGAGCTCAAGAGATATTTGGGAGACAGAACACAAGACTTGGTTATTAATTACATATAATATAGAGAAAAAGAATTTGAGCATTGCCAAGAATTCTGTCTTAAGATGTCTACTAAAATGGAGAACATCTATGGAGGAGTAATGCGAATAGAAGGGGAATTTACTTTTGGATTGGATAGGTGGTGTGTAAGTTGGCTCTGGGACATCCAGATGGAGCTAGATGTACAGATCTAACCCCGAGAGAGAGGCCAGAGTTGAAAATATAATTACATTTGTTTTTATCTATTATGAAGCCACAAATGTTGTATGACACAGTCTGAACAAGATGCAATTAGAAATTTGCTTCGTGGGGCGCCTGGGAGGCTCAGTTGTTAAGCATCTGCCTTTGGCTCGGGTCATGATCCCAGGGTCCTGGGATCAAGCCCCGCATCAGGCTCCCTGCTCCGCTGGGAGCCTTCTTCTTCTTCCTCTCCCACTCCCCCCCTAGTGTTCCCTCTCTCGGGGGCTGTCTCTCTCTGTCAAATAAATAAATAAAATCTTAAAATATATATATATATCCTTCATGGGGAGTTTTTACATCCAGGAAGGTTTTTACATCCTTGATTGCAAAAGATGTACTTGGCTGTCATGCCCCCTGTCCTCTTTCCCTGTGTCATTTCCCCTTTCCTCTTCCTACCTGCTTTGAGATCTTGAGGCTCGAAGGTACAAAAGCTATTTGAATCCATTGGCAACAGCTTAAGGACAATACCTGCAAGCTAGGGATTAGGGAACAGAGAATTAGAGTCAGGATTCCTCTTAGAATCATTAAAATACCCTGGACTCCTGTATTTCTTCTTACATGAGATAAATAAACCCATAAATATTTAACCCATTATTAATGAGAATGTATATTAAGAGTTAAATACTGTCAAAACGGATACACGAGTCATTCGCTCTTACAAGGTAGTTGAATAATAGACTATTAATGCCCAAGGTACTCAAGTATTTGGGAGCTAATCTGTTTTTGATCATGTACATACATTGAGTTGCCACACAAGGAGAAAAAAAAAAAAAAGAGCTGTGTAGAAAGGTGCAAGGGAACAATTGAAGCAAATAAGCCTGAGAAGTCAAGTAAGACTGACCTAGTATTTCAGTTGTTTACAAACTAGCTATGTGTCAGGTGCTCACATAGCAGTGAGTAGCTTCCTCTGGGGGCAGCTAAAAATGGCAGAGATTTTCCTACCTGGTCTCTCAATAATTGCTGTTGCCTTCTTGATGGTTTTGCTGAAATCTATTCTCACTCTTCATCTTTGTTTTTATTTCAGTCTCTTAACTCCCTGACTTCTGGAGATCTCTAGTCTTGGACTGAATCCCCATTGCCATGTGTGCTTGAGAATCACACAAACATCATGAAATCTCTCTGTGTAATAAAAGGGGGCTGTTGTGGATTGAATTGTGTTCCCTCCCCACAAATTCATATGTGGAAATCTTAGGGTCATTGCCAATGTAATTAGATAAGCTGAGGTCATACTGGAGCACGGGGAACCCCCTAATCTAATGTGACTGGTGTCCTTGTAGAAAGGGGAAATTTGGACGTAGACACACACACATGGAGAACACCACACAAAGACAAAGGCAGAGATCAGGGTGATGTTTCTATATACAGCAAGGAATGCTGAAGATTGCCAGAAAAACCACCAGAAGTTGGCGAGAGGCATGGAACTGATTCTTCATCACAACCCTCAGAAGGAAGAATCTGCCGGCACCTGCACCTCAGACTTCTAGCCTCCAGAACTGTGAATAAATTTCTGTTGTTTAAGACAATCAGTTTGTGGTCTTTGTTACGCAGCCTTAGCAAAGTAATGTATAGGCTTTAGTTTCTTTCCCTTGGTATTTCAATAGAAAGAATTCTTCTTGTTATTTTTCTTCTTCTTCTTTTATTCCCCTTTTCTCCTCAGATAGTCACATCCAGGACCTCTTGGGACCTTTCTTTCAGATCAGTCATAAAGGGATAGTCTTTATGCTACATTCTTGAGGACGTGCTTGTTGCACTTATATTTCAAAACCAAACCGTTATTAATGGTCTTCCTCTTGATGATTGTGTTGGAAAGGTTGACTTAATATTCATTTACCTCCTTATTTATCCTTCTGGATTGACAAAGAGATGTGAAAATGAACTGCCATGGAGATTTTATGGTTTTGATGAAATATTTGTATTCAGAATTAAAATAAAATGCTTAGTTTCAATGCCATCTCTTTCCAGTTTAGAGCGAGTGACACGGTTCAGTCACCCTCAGCTTAAACTGAACAGAGGGTATGTTCTCAAACAGGCCCAGTAGGAGGATGTGGGAAAGGAAATTTGTGCTATATTTCAGAGTTTATGGTGAATACTGTTTTAGATCATAGAGAGCTAGATAAAATTTGGAAGGGATGAGAAAAAAAGTTAAAAGGTAGAATATTACTGTATTTTATTCCAAGAAAAGATATTCTGTCCCCTTTGGAGAGCAGCATGATTCAAAGAGAGGTTCAGCCAATGGCCATCTGCTTTAGACCAATATCCCAAGCACCCTGGACTTCCATACCCTGTGCAGCGCCCTGCTAGGCCACAGAGTCATTTTGGCCTATTTTCATATGGATGCTTCAGTCATGTACAGAGTGTTGCATTAGAGGAGAGTAAAGAACAAGCCCTTTTTGGTATAGTTCAACCTAATTCGAGCCACATTTGTCAAATACTTCAATGTGGCATGTACTGTGCTAAGATGATTTGGGCTATGCCTTATTCCATTCTCAGTCTGGTGAGGGAGATCAAAAAGTCTTCACGCAATATGTCAGACTTGTAATACATCAAGAACAGAGATCAAGTCACACTCTTCTTTGTATCTCCACAGTGCTTCACATATAATAGATCTTTGGTGGAAATGAAATAATACAGATACGTATAAGGAAGCTACAGAGACCCAGAAGAAAGGACAATTAATTCTACCAGGAGACATTACAGAGAGGCTCATAAAAGAAGCTATAATTAGATTGGGACTCAAAAGATACTTAGAACTTTGCTTGGTTAGAAAAAAGTAGGAAAAAGTTATTTCTGGCTGAGAAACTAAAATTAATAAAGGCAAGAAGGCAAGCAAGCACGACCTGATGAAAACAAAAGTAATAATGTCAACTAAACACATAATTCATTCTATTCTTCAATTTTTTTCAAGGACATAAAATCTTTATTAAACTTGTCTACCCAACTTGAGGTCTGAGGTGCTCAGTCACCTCTGGGTGACTGGCCAGGCCCTTTCACACCACAGGACTCCTTTGTGGACGGGCAGTTTTAAAGAACAAGATAATGCACAAAAGGTGAATACACCCATGTGAAGAGCCAAGTTTCCATGTTGATGGTAAATGGAAGAGCCTTTGGGTTGGGGCTGAGCTCTGGGACAATAGGCAAAAGAGTCAAGAGGGGAAGGGACCCATCCTCTTCACTGATACGAAAGCCTGCAGTGGGGTTCTTGCTCAGGCCCAGCCCTCTCTACTGAGGAGTCATGTGAGCCCTGACCTTTGAAGGAACCATGACCTGTGATGGCTATGTCTTCTCCAGCTGCTTGAACAAAGCTCAGATCTCCCTGAAGGAGAGTACTGGATCTTCTGAGGGGGTAAGTGGTGTGAGTGGTGCAGGGAACAAAAGCCCCAGGTCTCACTAGCAGATCCCTTTCCAGATGGCTAACATTTCAGTAAAGGCTGAGAAAGGAGGAGTGGGGGAAGGTCCCACTGGGATGGGGGTTCCTGAAGGGTGGCTTCCTAATTCCTAGGAGATGATCAGATGGACAAATAGACTGTCTCCATGCTTTTGGTTATGGTTTGACTGATGATCTTGGACTGTGACCAGTCCTGTTTTCAAAAGACATTCACTTCACTCCATTTCTCATGCAGATTCTGAATTAGGTGATATTATTCCCAGTGGCTCTGGCTGGGCTGGGAGGGGCAGCTCTGCCAGGCTCACATCCTGGTTCTTGGAGTCCTGGGCTCTTTCACAGCTTGCAGGCAACTCCTCTTTGGGAAAGGAGAATGGAATCCTGGAGGTAAGGGAGAGGGCATCTGGTTTCCCACATCCTGGGCCACAGAGGTTTTCCTGCATCCTTAAAGCTGTTCTGATCTTCTTCGGAGAAGAGGTTCCCCATAAGCTGGTTTGTCAGCTAAGAAGTCAACTCAGAGCTGCCTTGGAAAAATGAGCCCATTCTGTTCTTCATTTTATTCTTGCAACAATACCGTGGGGAAGTATTATTATGCCTAGTCCACAGATGAAAACATTATGGTCACATAGCCACAAGTATCAGAACCAGGATTTGAACCATTAACCCTTCACTATACAATCTTCCCTGGAAAAAAAGGGCAAGAGGATTCTGATGGTTTTTAATTAGGAAAATGGCATGTTCTGGCTTGTTTTCAGCCAGGTAGAACAAAGATCTGGAAGGTGGCAACTTTCTGCCAAGATTACCTAAGACAAATTCACAATCGACTTAGGAAACACACACCTCTCATGCTCTCTAAGTGCCCCCCCCTGCCTTTTTTTAATGGTGGGTCTGATGCCAGGTAGAGTTTTCAAAGTGTGCAACCTTCAACATAGCCTATTGGTACCTTGACTTGAAGGCACTTGGTTTGTAAATTCTGAACATATAAGCTTTTAGTGCCATTGAAGCTAGAAATATTCCATGGTAAATTTATAGATATTGTAAGCATTTTAAAGTAACATAGGTCCCATGGACGTACATTTGGAAGTAGGATTTTTAATATACCTTCCTTGTTTTGTTCCTTTATCCTACAGAGCCTAATTTCAAAGTTAGGCAACCAAATACATAAGGATTCAAGTGCCATTTGGTTTTTTTTTATGGCGGGTCTGATAAAAGGTAGACTTTTCAAAGTCCACATCCTCAAACATAGCATTTTACCTTCCAAAGAAGGTAGGCTTTAATGTCGTAAAGGCCACTTTGAAATAATTACTCTCTTCTGCTTTTGTGCAAACATCCCAATGTTTGTATTTTTAAGCAGAAATTCTAGAGGACATTTGGCTCCTGGATGTCGAGAGCTTCAGCAAGAACATATGGTGGTGTGCTTGCAGAATTTTAGTAATGAAGTAATTATTATTATTTCCCTCTCTGCCTGCCACCTTCAACTCACCATGAAGTCAATTTTCTTATTTCTCCTGAACAGCTTCGTCCGAGTTGTTATGGCTCACTCAGACCCTCAATGATTGTAAGGACACAAGAAGAATTAGAAATAATAGAGGTGAAGAAAATGAGGAGTCTGTTCAAATACACCGGTAGTAACACAGTAACCAAAGTGGTGACTAACTTTTCCCAAGAGGCGAAATTTATTGTTTTAGTTACTTCTTAAACTGTCTTCTTTCAGGTATTATTTTGATATTCTGGCTATAGTCTTTCCAGGGAGAAGAAAAGAATACTCCAGGGAAACTTTTATCACATAGCGTCCATTCACCACTAAGACGGTTGATTTTAAAGCTGTATTATTACTTTTCATATTGTTGCTGTTACTCTTGTTATTGATATTCTGATACCCTTTAAAATCACACCTGAAAGGCAGACACAAATGACTCAAAAGTTCTAAGTCTGAGCAGTAAACAGTAGGAGTTCCAAATCAGGGGATTGGTGCGTGGATGGAGGGACTTAGAGTGGGCTCTGGGGTATCTGTTTTGTTTTTCCTTAGGAGAAAGAGGCAATCTAAATCATAAAAGCATGACAGTTACATGCTATTATTTGTGCCAGTTTAGTAGTGTTTTGGCCAAGTAAGGAAAATTGTGGCCACTTATGTTTCGTTTCCACAAAAGGAAAGACATGGAGTGCAGAAAAACAGTTCCTTGTAACAATAATAGGTGTCGTAAGAAAAAAGAAAAAGGTAAGATAAGTTTTTAAAAAGGTTTAAACAAAGTTAAATGGGTCTTTTTGGAACAGGACTTCTTAATATGCTAACATGAATGGTGATAATGAAAATTTATCTTACTTTTTTTGTGGAAAAAGTGTTAGGACCTCAGAACACTTTAGAACTCATAGCAAAAGACACTTCACTTTCATATAAGAAATGGCTTCATGCTATCTCATGAAATAAAGGTGTTATGACTTTGGTATTATTTAGCAAAATTACTCTGGCTCTTAGCATATAACTTTTTTTTTTTTTTCACGTTCCCTTCAATATCTTGAGGGACTACATCTCATTGAGATTCAGAGGGCAAAAGATATGGCAGCTGGTTTGTGCTTTATTTGGCTGACCTCACCAAAAGTTTTACTGTATCTAGAAACGTAGTTTATAAATATCTAAAAGGTTGCTCTGGTCTTTTGCTAACAATGGCCCCTGGGGGAAGGACAAGAACTAATTAAAGCAGGAGGTTTAGGAAAAATCATTTTAAAAGGCAGATTGATTTCAGAAGAACCATGTGTACTCTTTGAGTATGAGAGCTTTGTCCTTCAACTTAACTTACTTTCACAGGCATCTCACAAGGGACCGTACACTAGTTTTTCTAAATTTTTTTTCAGACAGTATATTTTTAGATGTGAGTTTTCTGTTGGGTGGTGTGCTTAAACAGAAAATATAGGACAAGTGGCAACTGCTACAAACCTGTGAACAGGAAGGCTGACATTCTCATAGAAATTCCTACCAGTAAGTTAGAACCCCAGTCATGCCAACACAAATCCTTCTGGCAAAATAAATGAGAAGACTTGTTTTTGAGGACCATTTCTCTTAGAACTTCATTAAAAATATATCTCATTTTTTTAGCTTTCAAGATGATATGAATTTTATCAAAACCATTATGACTTCAGAAGTTGATCCATTCCGAAGTAGTAACTGAATTTCCCAAAGAAATACTCCCAGAGGAAACATCTCTTGTTGCTCAATACATTTCACAAAGCATCTTCAGAGGCTTTTAAAATTTGATACCAAGGTCTTTGATGAAATAGACATGCATAGTGTTCAAATCAGTTTGGTAGGGTGAAAGCCTAAGGAATCATCATACCTTAGAAACCAGAACTCCTGGGCATGAGTATTTGGATAATATAGTCTTCTTTATTCTTCCAGGGTAGTTTATTGCTTTTAATGTATTTGGAAAGTATGTGAAGTATTTAAACCACTTCTAAAATTTACTAATCCTATTCTTTCATACTACATGCATTTGAGAAGAAAGACATTCAACATTCTTCTCTGCTTTTCTTGTGCTTGAGGTTGATTTCAGAGGCCTTTTCAGAGCCTTTACGGTCAACAGACAGATCTGTTCAACCTCTTATGAAATATACATATTATGCTCAATATCTACCTAGCAATGTTATGTGGCCACTGGCTTCTCATTTCTCACTGGCTTTCCAATACTTGTATTATTACTCCATCTCAGCCAGACTTACTAGACACCTGTTTTTATGTCTGCCCAGTTTTTGTTCCTGCCTATTCTTTGGTGGGTTAGATGAGCTATATAATCATGAACACCAATTTAGTCAACAACTTACAGTCATCAAACATATGAGAAACAATCCAGGCCTTTGGATGGTGCTGTAGTAAAGTATTGTTTGCAAACATAAATGCAAGAGAGTTACAAAACTGTATCACGGACTTACTAAACGAAATAGTAGTAAGCGCAACAACCAGAAATCAGGCTCAGAGCTTCGAATGTTAGAGGTAGAAGGCAAGTTAGGTATTACGTAGATCAACTATCATTTTGCAGCAAGAAAACTGAGTCTTCCTGAGATTAAATGACTCTAGCAAACGTTATGCGGTTGGTTGCAGAGGTCTCTTATTTCTCAATCTAGTGAATTTTCTGTATATCATTTGACTTGCTATAGTTTATTTGCTATAAAACTCCACTACCGAGGCACCTGAGTGGCTCAGTTGGTTAAGCTTCCGACTCTTGATTTGGGCTCAGGTCATGATCTCAGGATCGTGGTCTTGAACCCATCATCAGGCTCCCCACTCAGCAGGGATAATAATAAATAAATAAATAAATAAATAAATAAATAAATAAATAAAATAATAAATAAATAAATAATAAATAAATAAATAAATAAATAAAATCTTTAAAAAATAAATAGATAAGTCTTTAAAAAAATAAATAAAAACAAAACTACTCTACCTATAGTTCTCTATCCCACTCCCAAATTCCTGGAAATACTCAATAACTCAAAATTATTCAGTTTTGTAGTTAGTTTTATACCATAGGGACCGTTAGCATAGATTTGTGTGCTTCTTATTGTGTTCTGTTGTTCTGATTAAGCTTAAAGGGATCAGCCTGCGGGCACCTGGGCGGCTCAGTCAGTTAAGCGTCTGCCTTTGGCTCAGGTCACGATCCTGGGGTCCTGGGATTGAGCCCCGCATCGGGTTTCCTGCTTGGCAGGGAGTCTGCTTCTCCCTCTTTGTCTGCCCCTTCCCCCTGCTTGTGTGTTTTCTCTCTCTCCCAAATAAATAAATAAATTCTTAAAAAAAAGGGGGATCAGCCTGTATGAAATTATGCCATACAAGAATAGGCTCTTGTTATGAATCATCCTAACAGTTCTTCTTACTCTGCCTTTATATTCTTTTTTTTTTTTAAGATTTTATTTATTTATTCGACAGAGATAGAGACAGCCAGTGAGAGGGGGAACACAAGCAGGGGGAGTGGGAGAGGAAGAAGCAGGCTCATAGCAGAGGAGCCTGATGTGGGGCTCGATCCCATAATACCAGGATCACGCCCTGAGCCGAAGGCAGACACTTAACCGCTGTGCCACCCAGGCGCCCCTTGCCTTTATATTCTATCCAATAGAATCCTGAGAAAGTGTTGTTTGACTCACTTAAGTTCAGTGTGATTACGTTTTCAAGACTTATGTGAATCGAAGAAGGACTAAAGTAGGGGTGCCCTGGTGGCTTAGTCAGTTAAGTGTCCAGCTCTTGATTTTGGCTCAGGTCATGATCTCAGGGTAGTTAGATGAAGCCCCTCAGCCCCTGCCCTCTCTTTTTTTTCCTCTAAAAAAATAAAATAAAGTAAAGAAAAAGGATTAGAGTAATATTGTGGAGTATTCTGCTGTTAACCTAAACATACATATATAATATATATGACAGCTATAGATAATATATGAAAAAACATATATCTGTAATAGATATACATAGTATACCACTGGCATATGAGTCTCTGTATCACCATCAATCCCACCTCACTAGAGAAGATGAAATACTGCACTGGGAATGGGAAAATGTATCTCCAAGTTTGAGTCAAAGTCTCCTTCATCTCTCATGCTGATTCTCTATTATCCACTGATTCCCTTCTAACACCACATATTATGAGTCTCACTGAGTCACAGTGTTAGATACCAGATCTACCATCATTCCCATACTCAATAAAGATTTAATGGTTGCCCATATGTGCTGAAATTGGACCAGGCAAAGGAGATAATATGGTGAACACATCAGACACACATTCTAGTGTCTATCCTTCTCTGACATACAGACTGTAGAAAAGTACTGAGTTTTATGTCCGTACTTGCTCAATGTTTGGTTACCATCAACTCTTCTTTTGTTGTTTCAACTATTTTTATTCTTATTTCACACTATACAGGCACATTTAATATTGAAATACTGGAAATTTACTCTTTCCTTGAGGAAATGTGTTCATATAATTTTTACTACCAAATCATTGCTTTACTAGATTACTGAAATGAATAAGGCTTTACAGATCTTCCTGACCTTCAGCAGGAAGAGAACAACCCAAGCTGGATGCACCTCGACCCATATCCTTCCTACTCCATGTAAGTCCTTTATATTATGGCTATCTTCTGTTTCCTAATTCTACATGTCTTCTTGATTGCAGATGAATGTAAGAGTCGAGTACTTGCTTCTTTTTAAATTTGTTATTTTAAAATATTGTTCTATGTGTCACTGGTATCTACACATAGTCAACACCCAGTCTAACCTATCACTCACCCAAAACACAAAGAACTCATTCAAGAAAGATGTCTTTGAGAGTCTGTGGTTTGAGTATAACATTGGATCAAACCGAAGGTTTGTTTCTAAATGTGGAATGGAATCACAATTTTCCTTAAAGAGACTGCTATGAATGTTATATTTGGTTTCTCAGGGTGTTTCACTAATGTTATCTATTAAGCATGTTTTATATTAAACAGGCAATAAGAACAGCAACAAGCCGGCCCTGAAATACCACCATTATGTTTATTTTAAAATAAAGGCTATAAAAGCCCAGAGGCACCATTTTTGCATAATAGTGGTCTGGGGACAAAACTTAAACATCTTGAAGCTTTCCTAACTAGTACAAGCAAACAAGACATTTCCATTTATCATGCAAATGAGTGCTAAGCTTGTTCATGCACGCTCACAATTTGAAATTTTATATAAATTTATGTGCAAATTAAGTGTGGCCCTCAGGCCTCTGGCAAGTTGCCATCGTAGCCATTGGAAGTATAGAACTTGTGCAGCTCAGAATTTATAGGTTTTTCCACTGAGGTCTGCTTCATTGACTTCTGCTTTTTTGTGGTCTGCTGGGACTTGATGCCCGATTCTAATATGTATGTTTATGATCTTATCTCTCCACTTGGGACACTCAATGAATGAAATGACAAAAACAAGTGAATTAAATATTTAATTTGGAAGAAATATTGTTAGCTCATTTTTCCAATTTCAAGACTTTCTGTTAAGTTCATTGAAAACCTTCATTTCCTAGTAATTATGTAAACAGAACAGTAAAGACTTAGACAAGTTCTCCTGCTGCCTCCTTTTAAAAGTTACCTTTCAAAATGGTTGATCTTGTGAATGTGAAATTGTCCCTCCCTTATTCAAAGGTCGTTTACCCAGTAAACTGCTAGCTGGCTTCCAAGTGTCTGGAAGAACGCCTATGAAAACATTCAAAATTGATTTTGCAGTCTCTGTGGCAAAGGTCGTGTACTACAACCGTAAAAGAGACTCTCTGACAATTAATGAAAGTACAACCATTGTACTCGTGCTTAGTCCTAAATTCTAATATATTTAATTAGTTTGTTTCCTGGTCGGCACCAGTTTGAATACGTCAATTCCAAAGAAGCAATTGTAGTCAGGTCCCCTGACTCTAAGAAGCAGTAACATTTGAGAATCTGATAATACACTGGGAGAGGGAGAACCGAAACCAAGACCAAAGCAAACCAAAACAAAGCAAAAAACTGGCTTGACAGTGTCAAACTGAGGGCATTTGCTCTGTGGTTAAAAGCTCAATTCACTTTAACAGCCAATGAGGTTATCATGGCTTTGCTGCACAGCAAAGAATTGGATTACTTCATTCAATACACATTTGTTAAGAACTTAATACATAGCCGGGGTTGGGAAAGCAAAGACGAGTAAAGGGTAGTTTACGTCCTTGAAAATATCACCGTTCAGCTGGGAATGCAGAAACATAAGCAATTATGATAGAAAAAGAAAGTGCAATGGAAAGAGAGAGAAGGGAAAAACTGGTTTGTCTTGAAGGCTTAATGGATAAGTACTATCCGAAGCTGGACTTAAAAACCAATCAGGGGCCTTCCAAACTAATAATGGAGGAACGGCTGTAACAGAAAGAAATGACTGTATATCCACAGGCATAGAGTAGGGAAAAAGCATGCGTACAGTATGGCAGGCAGAATTCTGATTTGGCCCCCAAGATTCCTACCTCTGCTGAACATGCCCTGTATAATCCCTTCTCCTTGAGTGTGAGCAGAACATGCCAGTGAACATGAGGGGATATCAGTCACATGATTATACTGTATTAATTGTCAAAAAGGGATTGTACAAGTGGAATTAAGGTTTCTAATCAGCTGACTTTGAGTTAATCAAAATGGAGATTCTCTTGGGTGGGTTTAACTTAATCGAGTGAGCCCTTAAAAGAAGTGAAGAGATTCCAATAGAGAGAAATTCTCCCACTGGCCTTGAAGGAGCAAAACACCCCATTCTGGATAGGGTGTACGTAGGGATTTGAGTCATCTTTAGGCACTGAGCATGGCCCTTAGTTAGAGTGGGATATGGCTCCAAGTAAACATTCTACACAGAACCCGAAGGAGTTTGGAAATGGATCTCTTCTTAGTAAAGCTTCCATATGAGGACACAGGTGTCTGACACCTTGATTTCACCTTAGTGGGACCCTGGGTGGAGAACACAACTAAAATGTGCCAGAGTTCTGATTCACAGAAACTGTGAGATAATACATTTATGTCATCAAAACTGCTAAATTTCTGGTAATTTGTTCCACACCAATAAAAAAGAAATGAGTACAGCATTTTGGGAGAATAGAAGTTTAAGATTTCTGGGTTGTGGGGTTGATGAACCAGACAGCAGGAGAAATGTAGACAAGGGAAAAACTAATTAAGTGTCTGATACATAATGAAAGGAAGTCTGAATTTATCCAGTGGGTCACAGGGAGTCATTAAAAGTAGATAGTGTAAAGGGTGCCAATACCAGATTTGTGTTTCATAAAGTTCATGCTGGCTCACACAGTAAAGATGGATTGAACAAGAGAGATGATGGAAGAATGGATTCAGACTGTACTGAAATAATCCTAGTAAGTGGTTATGTAAGTTTATTAAAAGGCAATGACAGTAGTGAATAAGTGAAAGAAGAAGATTAGAAAAATAGTCTGAAGGTAAGACTGACATGATTACCAGCATGAGACCAACATGAAAGGAAAAGATTTAAGGAGAATGATCCCAGACTTCTTTGCCCCAATGACATGAGAGTAAGGAAAGATAAACAATTAGAGAGAAAGGTTATTTTGGATTTTGAAAATGTCATGGCTTAGCTGCCTAAAGGATTTCCAAGTGATTAAGAGGGAGTGCTCCCAGTCGGTTAAAAATATAGTTCTGGACTCTAGAACAGGATAGAGGCTGGTGATTTATCTGGGAAGTTATCAGTATGGCTGAAGGCATGGGAATACATGAGATCATTCCAGAAGAATATGTACTCTGGAAAGATGATGGCAGATTAAACCAGGAAACATCAACATTTGAGTGGAGGTAGAGTAAGAGGAGCAGAAGAGGAAAATGAGGAATTGTTATTATATTAGGAGTAAAATCTGAAGAAAATGGTATCATAAAGCTAAGGAGGAGAATTTTTCAAAGAAATGAAGATAGAACACTGCCAGATGTCAAAGGACAAATACAGCATTAAGGAAAAGCCTCTAGATTTAACAATAGGGAAGTCCTTGTTGGCTCTAATCAGAGCAACTTGTCCTTAAAAAGAGGGTTTCAAAGGAATGGAGGGTGTTGGAACCACACTGTGGTAGATTTTAGTAATACATGGGAAGCAAGACATAGTGGACTACAAGGAACGTCTTTCGAGTAGCTGGGCAACAACAGAAGGAAATTAAGGGAAAAGGACCCCGTCAATAAAGTACAAGGATAACAGTTATAGTTGAAAATAGTTGAAAACCATATAACCAACAAGGGACTTGCCAGATTTATATATGAAATAAATAAAGAACCCTTACAACTCAATAGTAAAAAGACAACCCAGTTTCAAATGGGGAAAGGATCTGCATAGACATATCTCCAAAGAAGATGCACAAATGGCCAATAAGCACAGGAAAAAAGGCTCAACATCATTAGTCATCAGGGAAATGCAAATCAAAATCATAATGAGATACCACTTCACACCCACTAGAATGGCTGGATCAAAAAGTCAGGTGGAGGTGGAGAAATTAGAACTCTCATATACTGCCGGAAGGGAGGTAAAATGATGCAACCACTTTGGGAAAGAGTCTGGCAGTTCCTTAAATGATTAAATATAGAGTTTCCGTATGACCCAACAATTTCATTCCTAGGTACGTACTCCCGAGAAATAAAAACATATGTCCACACAAAAGCTTGTGCACAAATGTTTATGGCAGCATTCTTCAAAAGAGTCAAAGGTAGAGACAACCCAAAATGTCCATCGACAGAGAAGTGGACTGAAAATCTGGTATATCCATCTATACAATGGAGTAGTATTTGGCCGTAGAAAAGAATGAAGTACTGATATATATGCAACCTATGGACGTACCTTGAAAATGTGAGTATACGATTCCATCGATATGAAAGTCTAGAAGAGGAAAGTCTAGAGATGAAAAGTCGAGTAGTATTGCTTTGGGCTGGAGCGGGTGGGAGTGGTAGCAAAGGATGGGGAGGACAATAGCTAAAGGGTACAAGTATTTTTCTGAAAGTGTTCTAAAGTTCCCTATGGTAATGGTTGCATATACCTGTGCGTATACTAAAACTATTAATTATACACTTTCAATGGGTGAGTTCTATGGTATCTGTATTATATCCCAATAAAGCAGTTTAAAAAAAAAAGAAAGTAAAGGGAGTAATTCAAGGTAGATAGGGTTAAAAAAGAACATTTCTTTTAGCTTGTGAGAGATTCCAGTATATTTGCACTCTGGAGGAAGGAGTTGGTGGCTATTCACAGTGATTGATGCTCGTGATGATAACTGAATCATCAGGAAAGGTCAAATCCTGTTCAATATGTAATATCTTTTAGAAAGAGTTCCAGCAAAAATATCGAAAAGAAATTTCCTCCTTTGAACACTCCACGTGCTTTCTTTTATTGGAAAATTAATTTGTGAAGAACGTACCTTCCCTCACTGATGACGGACAAATGAGGTGTTGCTCTAACTGGATGAATCATGATAACCAAAAACGTGTCTTTTTAAACATTATTTTTTGTTTCCGAAGTTTTGAGGCAATTTTGGGGCTGTGAAAAAAGAAAAGGAAACATAGATCACATCTCAGGATTCCCACGCAACTGTTAATCAGATCTGTATTGACCTTTAGCCGTCTGGCTCGTACGCAGTAAAGGAGGTAGAGTCGGGCTTCACACCTGTCACGCTGCTTGGGAGTGAGAATGAAAGGGCCATCACAGCTCAGCTGCCCAACTGACAGATACTCAACCAGAATAACTTCTAGGACTCCTCCTGTTTCAGCCAAAGTGTTGTGTTTCTCTTTTGAAGTTGTGTTCCACATTATTATTGCTCTTATTTATTCATTTTTGACCGAATACTTCATTACTCTTCGATGTCTGCTGCTGTAGGATATTGCCTGGCTATTAAAAACAGATTGTTAAAGACTTGCTGGCAAAACCCCAGAGGATCTGTGAGGATTTATTTGTTTTAAGATTTATTAAAATTCTCTGGATACAGACGAATCTTGCTGGCTCGATGTTTTTTTTTTTTTATTGTTTCACCTGCTATTGAGTAGAAATTGCAACCGGGAAGGTTTTTGTTTTGTTTTCTTTAAGTTACCAAGTTCTATCGGAATTGTTTGAAAGTGCCTAAATATTTTTTTACTGGAATGATCCTCTTTCAAACAACCCTCCACCCTTAG